>NC_030442.2:14707500-14982500 GCF_001660625.3 Ictalurus punctatus
ATTTATTTTTTTTTATTTTTATTTTTTATTTTGTGAGACTTAAATTCCACTCACGGTCTTTCAGGTGTTCTTTGGATAGCTAAGTGTTCTTAGCTTCCTACAGGGTTCTACTTTGAACCTCCTCTGATATCAAAACAGTAGAACATTAAAAGGTTCCCCCTAGAAAGAACCCTGAAAGATTCCAAGTTTTATTTTTATATTGAATAATCTAGTTAGTAATGGAGAACCTATAAGGACTGTTCTTTGAACACTTCGATCCAGGGTACTATACACAATCTTAAAGGGTTCCCCTAGGGAGACAATCAAAGAATGCTTAAGAGGTCAAAATAACTACACAGATTATTGAACTTAAAACTTGTAACTTAAAACATTCATTCCTATTAACAAAGTGACTAAAAATTAATTTTATTAAGGTTCAATTCTGATGTAAAAGCATTTACATTTGATATCACTTTACAGTTACATGTTACAGCCAGAACTACTTTCTGAACTGTGCTGCTATACGGAAATAAGGCACACCTTCTGATCAGTCATATTCGAGAATTCATAAATCATATGACGTGTAATACGTACAGTTTCTGAGGAAACGGGATATTTCAGAAGTAATTCATCATCCGTTCCAGTAAAATGTCTCGAAACGTTTAGGCTTTCATGGCACGCTCAGAAAAATAAAATAGTCCTATATAACTAATGATATGCATATAACATTCACGAATGAAAGACGGAGGGTGGCTTAATTCCTTCTGTATACGAAGGTAAAGGAACAGTTCTATTGATCTGCGTTTTCATTATGTGAAAGTGTGTCCCTCTGAGAGGCGTAACACATCCCCCCACCCCGGACTGCCTAAAACTCAGAGAAATACATCAGCCGTTTGAGTAATTATTCAAACAAGGTGTACACAATGCAAATTAATCGGCCACTGCAAGAAACTCATTTTAATGAATTCAGATCACATCGGGCGGTTTAGCTGTGTTAGAGTAGAACACAATTCTCACACACACACACACACACACACACACACACACACACACACACACACACATCCTCGAAACAACATGAAGTAGAGGAAGCAGAGTGGAGTTTTGCAGCAGAGCGCCCCACTGTGGGCTGGAGGAAAACGTGCTTCAGGAAGATGAGATCACTCTACACAGATGAGCACGATCTATCATATGACAATGTGCACTGTATTAGGACATTTGTTTTTAAATAAATGCAACAGGAAATAAAAGTTTTTTTTTTTTTTTTTTAAAAAGTTTGCATCCCCTGAGTGTACTGAATGAAATGTACATCTGCTTTATGATTTATTTACAAACAAATAATAATTCGGTAAACTTAAAACTGAAATGATGACACACAGTTCCAGGGCCTTTCTGCGTTCTGTCTGTGTGGCGTTCCTCTGCGTGCGCTCCCCCTGTCCATGTGAGTTTCCTCCAGGTTCTTCGGTTTCCTCCCAATTCCCAAAAATATGCTGGTTGCTGGATTGGACACTTAATTGCCCCTAGGCGTGGAGGAGTGTGTGAATGTGTATGTCCGTGATAGTGTACTGTATTTCCTGAAACAAGAAAACAAATTAAAAAGAGGGAAACATTGTTTTGGTCCCCAAACAAAGAGGAATAAAAAAAGGTTATAAAAGCAAAGAGTGAACACAGAACCTACTAGAAAATTAGAAGACTAATACAATAATTGTCTTCTTAACTCGTCCTAACTATCAGTAAGGATGTGTAAACGTTTGCTGTTTTTTTTTTTTTCTTTTAAATACACTTCTGGATTTTGTAAAAGCAAAAAAAAAAGTGTTTTATTTATTTATTTATTTATTTATTTATTTACTTATTTATTTATTGTTTTTACTTATTCCTACTCCTCTTTCCACACTACTAAGTCTCTTGCCATACTAGTGATTCACACCTGTCACTAATTATCCTAAACAGATTGCAAGGACACGCCCACACGACGATTATTTGAACCATATTGTGTAAAATCATCACCTGTTCTTTACCTGCATTACTCAGGTTACTGGTGTATGTCCTGATAATACAATTAGTGGTCCTGCCTCGCACGTCCGGGGTTGGTTGGGGGTTCAAAGCCTGTCCTGTGTGTGTGGAGTTTGCATGTTCTCCCGGTGCTTCGGGGGTTTCCTCCAGGTGTCCGTCGTGTATGAACGTGTGTGCGATTATGATGGCTTGACACCCTGTCCAGGGCATTCCCTGCCTTGTGCCTGGGTTCCCTGGGATAATGTCCAGACTCCCCAGAGACCCTGTGTATAATAAGTGGTGTGGAAAATGCGTGGATGGATTCTAATAAAATTCTAATAAACACTTTGTAATAATTCCAAGCTGTAACAATGTAACTAAAGACATGCACCACAGAGCCACTGCTCTTACTCGAAAGTATCTCAAACAGTAACTTCGAACATTTATTAGGAAAAGCAAAAAATTGCTTACGCGACTAAAATAACACTCTATATTATTGTTTGCCAACAGACGAGATGTTGCGACTAAGCAGATGTATTACCATCACAATCTAGCAGGACTTTATTCGTGAGCTTCTGTTCCTGCCTCAAAGTGTTTGTGAGATAAGAGCAGGGTGCCAGGTCTCATCAATGGGAGCACTTATCTGTGAGGGGAAGTAGGCGCAAGATTGCACTTCAATCCACATGACAATTGTGCATTATCTTAACCGCTTTGAGGTATTTTCGCTAAGAGCAAACTCTGCTTAGGAATGCTTTTTATGTACCTCCTGAGAAAAAAAAAAAAACCAACAACAAAAAAACAAAACAAAAAAACTTCTGCGACTTTCTCCAACAAAACAAACACAGATATCGTGATTTATTTATTTATTTATTTTTGTTTATTCATTCTACACGGCGATCTGACTTAAACTGCTCCTGAAAAGTCGAACAATATGCCCTTTCACGACATGCTTAGCTTCTGCCCCCTTTTTCTATGCTGTAGAACGATAAATCTACAGTTGTAATCTTAATCACTCCTGCCGAATTAGGAAACAAATGAATTAACCAAACTCTCTCCCAAGTTATTGAGTCGCGTACGTATCTCGAGCCCACGGAAGTTTCCCGATAAATACGTCCTAGATGAGTCTCACTTAAATCGTGGGTTAGGAGCACAAAAGGATGCGGAGTGCTTTATAATGCCAGGGTGAACCACAGCAAGCTGCAGGGTGCAGATGTAGCACAATACCAGCTCAATGTATTGTGCAAAGGAAAGCAATCTTATCACCTGCATTCAAACACAGAGTGCAGAGTTAACAGAAGCATCTAAAGTTCTTCAGTAATATCTGTGTCATGTATTTTTTTTATTTTTTTCTATGAGGAGTAATCCATAGTGATCCAAAGAACACCAGCGTTGTTTATTTTTGCCAATTCTCTGCTGTTTTGGAGGAAAAGAAAAGATTCCCAATTGCACAATAAGAAACTGATAAAGTGAACAATGAGAACAACAGTAACACAATGAGTGGGCATAGTCCTAAAAAAAGGACATAACAAATAGGGGCGTAACGTTCGAATGATTTGAATTCATCTGTCGATTTAAAAGGCAACGGCTGATATGAATCTAGGTAATAGTCATTATTTGTTAATTGTTATCAATTATTGCTGATTTGAATTGATTATTGTCGAAAAATGACAGGCAACTGGTATATAAAAAAGGATAGATTTTTTAAATAAGGTGTAAATAATTTAATGGGCTAGCAAGGTGATTTGATCATAATTCTAATATTTAAAATAATACTTATTTACGTCATTATCATTCACGAATTTGCATTATTCTTAATAAAGCTGGTCACATATTTATTGAAGGCTACTTAATCATTTCATAGCAGGTTTAGCGGTATCATCAAATATTGAATCATTGCCATATGAATAGAATCATATCATATTAGTTAGTAATAGATTCAGTGATATCAAATATCTAATTGTTGTCTTATGAATTTAATAATATAATACTATATAGTAGAGATTCAGTGGTATAATCAAATATTGAATCATTCCCATATGAATCAAATCATTTCATATTGCGTGGTAGCAGATTCAGTGATATCAAATATCGAATCATTTCCTTATGAATCAATTCATATCATATAGTATTGTAACACTCAGTGATATCAAATATTTAATCGGTGTCTTATGAATTTAATAATATAATACTATATAGTAGATATTCAGTGGTATAATCAAATATTGAATCATTGCCTTATGAATCAAATCATATCATATTACATAGTAGCATATACAGTGATATCAAATATCGAATAATTTCCTTATGAATCAATTCATATCCTATTGTATAGTAGCAGATTCAGTGATATCAAATATCAAATCATTTCCTTATGAATCGATTCATGTCATATTGTTTAGTAAAAGATTCAGTGATATCAAATATCTAATTGTTGTGTTATGAATCGAAAACTATCATATTGCATTATAGCAGATTCAATGATATCAAATATTGAAGTGTTGTCTTATGAATCAAATCATATCATATTGTATAGTTGTGGATTCATTGTTATCATCAAATATCGAATCATTGCCTTATGAATCTAATCTTATTGTATTGTATAGGAGTGGATTCGGTGGTACCATGAAATATAGAATCGCTGCCTTTTGAATCAAATCATATTGTATTGCATTGTAGTGGATTCATTGGTATCAAATATCAAATCGTTTCCTTATGGATTGAATCATATCATATTGTATATAGTAGCGGATTCAGTTATATTTTCAAAAATCTAATCATTGCCTTATGAATCGAATCATTTAATATTGTATAGTAGCAGATTCAGTGGTATCAAATATCAAATCGTTTCCTTATGAATCGAATCATATCATACTGTATAGTAGCTGGTTCAGCGGTGTTGTAAAATATCGAATTATTGCCTTATGAATTGATTCGTTGTGTATTGTATAGTAGCAGATTCACTGGTATTGTCAAATATTGAATCGTTTGAATGAAAATACAGATAATGTGATATTTCATAGTAACATAAATCCAAAGGGAAAGGAGAGTTTTATAAGCGAGAGGGTCTTTGAATATTTATATTTCTTACAGCATAACCTTGCATCTTCCTATACAGGACACAATTTTTCTAACAAACCTGATGGAACTGATCAGACCTTTGACAAACTCTACATGATTTGAATCAGGAGAATCCGTGTAGAGAATTCCACAATCCATCAACACTTTAGAAGAAATGCACACTGCACTGAAACAGAGTATTCCAGGAAGAAAATCTGTGCCTTCATGAAAATTGACAGATTTGGATGTGTCACAGCATATTACATGCGGGTTCATATGACTGCGGCACACAACTGGTGACTCTTTATCCAAAACCCTGCTGTCACTTTACCCAGACGTTCCACTGATGGCCAACAAGTAAACGGAGCTCATGTGAGAGGCATATGGACAGTGACAAATTTATTACGGCCATAACGCTAGATAAATGTGTCTGTTTGTATCGCCTCAAAGACTCCACCGTTAGCTATGAGCTCATAGAGGAAGAAAGCGAATTCCAGGCTGCTTAGCAGCTGGCCGAGCTGCTGCGTCTGCACTCTGCCTGCGTTTGGGCTATTACATAATTAAATTTGGACTTGGATGTTGCTTTTTAAGAGATTATGGCAGCATATGGTTGCTTGAACAGGTGCCAGCCTGTGAAATAGAGGTTCTTTCATGACTACCGCTCTCTTGCTGTCTATCAGCTTTAGAGAGTTTATTGAAAATCAGGATAGGCTCGTGTGCCAGCGGCTAATGAATTGGTGTTATGATCTTGGGCCAAAGGATGCTGGTGAGTTATAAATAAGGATTAACGCGTGCAAAAAAAAATGCAAACAAAAATGAAGTCATGAACGTGTCAGGGGCTTTCAGCTTGGGTGGAGTTTTGGTTTATGACAGCTTAAACATACAAAATGCTAAAATAGCACATTTTTATTTACATCCATGTATTTATGTAATGAAATATCCTCTGCTTTGTAGCTGATTTGTCAAAATGTTATGGCACATTATACCAAAGCGCTGTTGCATTCTTGATTCTGATTGGTCACAAGGTGTTGATAAATTCTCTACAAGACCAGCGCAGACAGTAGTGCAAGTCAAATCGCAGGTTTACATATATGAATGCTCTCATTATTATATGTTATCGTTTTTATTTCATAGTGATATCTAATTCACCTTATGAACAGCATGGAACGAAAGAAAAACGTAGCATTGTTGATGACGAAGCTTTCTGTAAGGAGAAGTTTATTTAACGTTTATTGAAGGAGTCTCCAGTTTCAGAGCTTTGTAACGGTTTGTAAAGTTTTCCTCAATGGGATAGTCGACATGGCGGTCAGAGGACGTTGCACTTTGCCTTTGATTTTGTGTGTTTGTTTTATTCGTTTAAAAAGAGAGAGGAGAATAAAAAGAGATGCTGGTGATGGAACGACTTTTGTTGTTGTTGTAGTGTAAGCAGTAACAGGAGCCATCTAGTTTCATGGATTTTTCACACCATTAAATGTAACTAAAACATTGCAATCATTTGGTGTCATCGTTGCTGTGGTATGCGAGGAATAAAACATCTGGGGGCGGAATATAATCAACCTTGGAGGGGTAACAGTAACTTTGTCAGTGTATTGAGTCATATAAATGCCACAATCTGATTGCCCGATTCAGATTAAGACAATATTCTGATTCCCCAAACACTGGAATATTCCTATTTTAATCGGAAATTTCTTGCATGTCAACACCTTATTCGGATAATCCACTGAAAGGAGATATATGCTCATCCTCACTCTGCAAGGAATTGTGGGTACTAACAGGTGCTTAGCTGTAGGCTGGGTATTTAGGAATGGCAACTCAGGCATAATTACAACAACCATGTATATAGGAATATCCGGATGCCTGTATGTATATAAACATCGTATTTGGAGTGTGGAGTACGCAACTGGAACGGAATTTGATGTGCATGTAAACATAATCAATGAGATGGCTTCATCTTATAATGCTAAGGTCTATGTATATCCATATATATATATAGGCCTTATTCTTTTAACAGTCCTTCTGTGTCTCCTTCCCACCCACACAGACACACACACACACACACACACACACACACACACACACACACACACACACACACACGCAGCATTCCAGGGTGTTCTTCCCCTCCCTGTCCCTTCCTTCTATTTGAAACATTGCTCCTGTCATCCCCTGGCCAGAATATATCACCTTGCTCTCCGCCGGCTGCCACACGGGACTCTGCAATGTTCGAAGTGGTTATTCCAGTCATTATTGCCCGTTAAATCCTGTGGCGGTCGTAAAGGTCCTCGCAGGTCCCCGCACTGAGCCGGAAGCCGTCCGTTCCGACACTTCTTTTACGAGCTCTTCCAGTCGCGCATCACTGCATTCACATCCTTCCATGGCTGGGACGGACAGACGTTCATTACACCTCCATCCGTCAGCTCACTTTACTCTCCATCCTGCCGTGATTTAATCCTCCCCATCATCTAAAGTGACTGCTCCCTCTCTCTCTCTCTCTCTCTCTCTCTCTCTCTCTCTCCCTCTCTCTCTCTCACACTTGCTGACTCAATACACAGAATACAGCTGTCATTATCAAGAGGGTTAGTGTAATACTCTGTCTCTCCTGTCTCTCGCTTTGACAAATTTATGGCATGTTTCTTGAAATTGTCATACTTTACAATCCCATTATGCTGAGGAGTGAGTTACTCTCTCTCATAATTTCTGAAGGCTCTCTGCCGGGCCTCTAACAGGAGCAGCAGAGGCTGTCATCATCGAGTCTGCTGTGCTATATTAAGCCAGAGGGACTGATTTGACTTCTTTAATAAATTATTTTTTAACTTATAAGATGCATAGCTGTCCAGAGTTTGGTAATTGAATCCACTCAGTTTAACAGAACACATTATATGCAGAATTAACTCACTGAATAAAGTTTTTTTTGTGTGTCTAGGATTTTCAATAAAGGAGCCTGAGGTGATGAAATGAAAGTTATTTTCCAACACTGGAACAAATTTCTTTCTTTCTTTCTTTCTTTCTTTCTTTCTTTCTTTCTTTCTTTCTTTCTTTCTTTTTTTAAAGCAGCAGTTCCCAACAATTTTTGGGAACCTTCAACTCTTCAACCTAAATTATTTGCCTCAAACCCCTGAGAGATGTTACACCGGGTAATGTTTAGTAAATCTTTAGCTTGAAGAAAAGGTTTCTTTTTGTTGCCATTATAATCTACACAACATTGCCTAGTTTGGTTTTATGGCCAGGTTTTTTTGTGTTTTATTTCCAAATGTGTTTCTAAGAAAGTTGCTTCCAACCTATCAGACACTTGGGAAAAGATTTGATATTGTCACTCTTCCAGCTCCAAATTTTAAACATTCCTCTCTATAAGTTGTACAGAACTTTGATTGTCTAACTTTTGCTTGAACGTTCCCCAACTTGTGATTTTCTTTTACTGACAACATCTGTGTGTTATTTTTATTTTTATGTTTTACTGACTATCTCAAAGTGGGAGTCCATGACTATTTTATAGTTCTTAAACAGTTTGACTGGCCACTTGAATTATATGAGTTAAATCCAAATTTATAATAAATGAAAAACGAGTTGGCCATAAATAAAATGAACGTGGATCAATTCTATTCTCTCAGTGAAAAATTCAGGAAGAAAAAGATCCATGGCTCTGATAAATAGCCAGAATATTGGTGAATAATTAAATAATTTGCACTGGATTTTTTTTTTTACAGTAAAAAAAAAAAAAAAGAAAAAAGCTAGTAGCTATGAATAGCAATAACATATCACTATCTAATAATCAAATGAATGTAACTAAACAAACAAACAGAAAATCCAATCAGCTATATTGGACATTATGGAGTTGGCCTGTGTTAAAAGTATTGAGTACATAATGTAATTTATCACAATATCTATATTATATCATCATATTGGCCCGCCTTACCAGAAGGTTAAATCCATATCCCAGAAAGCATAAACCATAAACACAGTCCACAAATACACTCTAGAGAGGCATTTACTTCTTTCTCCATCTCTCGCTCGCTCTCAAACCTAAACTCGAGTACAATCCCCAAAGACCTGTTATAATGGACAGAGAGAAAGAGAGAGAGAGAAAGAGAGAGACCCCTAAGACATTACCAATTACAGACATGACTGTACAGAACCGAGAGGCTGTTCTTGGTGCTGTCAGTGTGTATTTCTGTGTCAGTGAGTACAATCCTATGAGTTCTCCATTTGGTTTTTGAATGAGTGTTTATATAGAGAATGAAACAGAACGAATTAAGACAATTAACCAAACATCCAACAAGACAAATGTGAGAGTTAAAGAAGGAACATGTCCATCATGGGTGGGTTATAGTAAAACAGCCCAGAGGTTTGAAGGTAGAGTAACTGTGTAAGAAATAACACTCCAGACCATGCATTTGTACAAAAATAATCCACACCGGGGTCATGTGATGCAGCACGGTGTGAAGCGGAGCAGACATGAAGTTGTCATGGCGACTTGGATTATATCTGTATAACCTCATTGTTGGAGTATGTTATTCCACTTATAAAACAGTGACTTGCCAATGATTATAATGTTTAATTATTAATGAATGACATGTTGCACTTTTAAAAAGTTTATAGTTAGATTTTGTTGAACATCTGAGAGACATGTTAGTTCTTGTTCTTATTTACATTATAGCAAGGATAAACAGCCCTCACCAGCATCCTCTCTCTCTCTCTCTCTCTCTCTCTCTCTCTCTCTCTCTCTCTCTCTCTCAAAAGAAAAATAAAACATAGCTTGTCATTTTACAGAGAAACTAGAAAGCATAAACTAGGCTATCGTGTCGTCCATGATACACCGTTACAACTCCTCCCCATGATAAGAATTTGTCATCCCGTGATATTGACGATATAGCTGATGACGTGATTATATGCCGCAACATGGGGGTCTCACACGTACAACGAGAACAAGCATTTCAGAATGCAAAGTTCCAACCCTAGACGAGGAAGATGAATTAATCCCCAAAAAAAGAGCTAACACGAAAGTGATTCAGATACAGAAGATCAGACGTGAATCAAACGTCTGTGATTTGTAAAGTATGTCAAAAACCCAGATTTGCTCCACCATCTCAGTCAAAAACAATGACCAGAGTCTGAGGAACACCAGAAGATAGTGTTGAAGGTTACTATTTTCATATCATTATTTATATTGTTACTGCAAAAAAAAAAAAAAAAAAAAAAAAAAAAACATGAAATATTGTGATTTTTTAAGTCTAATTCGCCCATCCCTAGCGTAAACACCTCTATCCTGAGCACCTCTGTCCTGATTCTGGGAAACTAATGCAAAGCACTGTGACGGTTCCAAAGTACTGACACCAACGACTCCTTCTGTAGCTGTTACTATAGAAACAATAATGTATTAAAACGAGAGCATTAGTATTGGTCATATTAAAGCTGGAATTACTAGCCGAGCCGTGCATTTATACAACAATGCAGAACATATTTTGACCAATCAGATTTGAGAATTCAACTGTGCTCTGGTATAATTTACTTGATAAATGTGTAGTCATTATAAGTAGTATCCGGTACATACTATACCTGTTATGTTTGATGTTTGAAGTGATACCTGTTAAGAATGTTGATGCTATAATTAACTGTAATAATCACTGAGCAACTGTGGAAATATTTAGGGCATGTACGGACGTAGAACATGTAGAACATTTGAAAAAAAAAAAATAATAAATGACACACAGCAAGGCTTGATGCTAAGACCTATTTATAGTACGTTCAAGTTTTTTTTTTTTGTATATATTACAGTTATTATTATTAACTGAAACATCTTAATAGTCCTAACCACTATTGCTATGCCAACCATTCTGTTTATTTATGTTAATTAGTATGTATTTGCATACTTAACGTGCAAAGTATGCTCTGAAGATTACTGGTAAGCGTTACATTAGTTACTTAGCAAATTCTCAGTAATTATAGCATTGTGACGCCTCATAGTTTCCATGTCTGTCACAATGAACTTTAAAATCCAGTATGCAAAGTAGGTTAGAGAAATTATCAATAATTACCACATAATAACCTGGGTGCTGCCATGATTGCGCTGCCATTTAGTCATGTAATTCTTTAAAAAAAAAAAAAAAAAAAAAAACGTTGCTGTTTTGCAGCATAGGATCTAAGAAAGCATTCATTTAATCATTCAAAAAATACATAAAAATACGTCAATGTTCATTTAATTTCTCGGCTGATGATGGGATAGACACTGGAATTTGCTCTTAAATGAGTTTCTCTAGTTGAAAATGAGCAAATACACAAAATGCGGTTAACTAGCATCCATGCTAATGGGAACACGGACATTACAGACATATTTTTTTATATATTATTATTATTATTATTATTTTTGTGAACTCATCAGTAAATATCAAAATACCACTGAATAAAGAATACTAATGAGAACTTTTTTCCTGTCAGTGATCTTTTCTTTCAACCCCGGAATGGGTTCATGGTTGAGTGACGGTTATGGCACAGTAAAATGTAAATTTTTCATGGCAGATTTATGGAGAAGGACGTTCCAAGTACGAGATGTTAAACGAATTCACAAAGGAATTCACAAAATCATATGATTGTGAAACATTTCAAAGTAACATGAAAGTAACAAAGAAACTAATTACCTCGAAATTTTTTTAAGTTGATAAATCAATTTCTTTAAGCCAAATACACTTAGATATAACAAAAATGAATTTTAAATTGCAAAGTTTGAGGTATTGTTTTGTTATATTTAAGTGTATTTGGCTTAAAGAAATTGATTGCAGTTAGTTTCGTTAATTTCTTTGAGTTAAATGAACTTATCCGGTTTTACAGTGTGTAGTTGATGTGGGGTGAGACAGGCAATAGCACCTTCGTCATGGAATCATCCACCTAATAAATACTAAACACTTTATTTCACATACAATGGAATAAAGTCCACCAAGCTGCCACTGTTGGGCCCTTGAGCAAGGCCCTTAACCCTCTCTTCTCCGGGGCGCTGTATCATGGCTGACCCTGCGCTCGGACCCCGACCTCTTAACAAGCTGGGATATGCGAAAACAAGAATTTCACTGTGCTGTAATGTACACGTGACAAATAAAGTCTTCTTCTTCTTCTTCTTCTTCTTCTTCTTCTTCTTCTTCTTCTTCTTCTACTGCTGTTTCTAGTAACACGTTTTTCCAACTCCACATGCCAAAGTGTCCTTGGGCAAGACATTGAACCCCAAGTTGCTCCTGATGGTAAATTAGTACCTTGAATAGCTCTGCAACCATTGGTGTGTGTGTGTGTGTGTGTGTGTGTGTGTGTGTGTGTGTGTGAATGGGTGAATGAGAACCAGTGTAAAGAGCTTTGTAGAACTGTTAAGGTAAAAAAAAAATAAATAAATAAAAGCGCCATATAAGTGCAGACCATTTTCCATTTTTAAAAGATATTCCATCATGCTGTATAAAAGGCGTCTCCTCCAGCAGGTAGTGGCTTGTTTGGGAGTTCCCTTGAAGTCATTATAAATTTGAATTCTTTATTTAGGACTAATTAAGTTTTATTTTATGCTTTGCAGTGTAACATGAGAACAAGTGTATTTAGACATTAAAGGTGGAGACCGAGGTGTGAGTCCTGTTTATTTTAAGTGTAACTTCTTTTAAGCAACAGAGATTACTATCATCTACAGGAGTTGTCTTTTCAATGTTGGCATTTCTTCATCTATTCTTCTTTGCACTTTACTCCACTTGGGCCATATCCACCCTTCTGTCAGTGAAAATTGCCGTAGATGGCAGTGTATCCTGGTGAGATCAATGTGTTCGCTAACTCCATTGGCTCAGTGTCTGTGTGCATGTATGTGCTTGTGTACTTGAAGGACAAAGACAAAGATAGACAGAGGAAGGTCAGAAAGATGACACATGTTGGCGTTTTTTCTTTTTGTTTTTTTTTTTAAAACAATTTTCTTTTTACATGCAGTGCGTTGAAGTGCTGCGGGGCATTTATGTACCTCTGTGTGTGTGCCATTCTAAAGACAGGAAACCGTCCTTGTTTGTGTTCTTAGCTGCGCCCTCTTCCCTTAATTCACCCATTGTGGAGCGGCGCACTGGTGACATCACGCAGCCGGCGGTGTTTGATGTGTCAGTCCTGAAGGAACCACTTATAGCAATTAGGATATCCTTGAACAAGCGTTTACGAAACATTGGCTGGTTTTTGGCATTTGCCTCCCATCCCAGCTTACTAACGAGCAGGGTTTGATCTGCGATAATTACTCTCGCGCCAGCCTCTCGGCACTGACAGTTCTCTCCCTGGAGAGCCTCTCGCGAAGCGGCTACTCACTGATTGCATCAAAGTGTCAGAAATTGCAACATCAAAAATAATAACTGATTCTGCCGGCTTTGCCTTGCTTTGAATATTTCCTTAAAAATGCTCTCTAATTTGTGTCTCTTTCAGCAAGTTTTTGTGTGTGTATGTGTATGTGTGTGTGTGTGTAGGAGACAGCTTAAAGCAAATAAAAGCAGGGGAAGGGCATTCATTATTGAACTGCTATTTACATTCGCCAGACTATTCTGTCTGAACTGGCATGAAATGGATCAGCATTTTGTTTGTTTTCGTCTTTTTTTTCTTCCAAGAAACCCGCCACTGTCTTTATCGTAAAGGCCTCGAGTCACTTTTTTCTTCATCTCATCATCATCTTTGTTCTCTCTTAATTCCTTGTTAAACCCCTTTCCATATCGAAATAGAGAGTACATTAAGCTTGTGAGACTAAACATGTCATTTCTCTCTCCTTTCACTCTCTGATGTCATGAAGATTTGGAACGGTCGATGTGGTTTGATTTTGTAGAATTGCATATGAATTCATCTGTGGAGAAAGTTGTGCAAATGTGGAGTCTATCCCGGGAATACCGGGTGCAAGACGGGAATACACTCCGAATGGGATACCAGTCCATCAGAGGTCATCACACACATGTTCAGACACTCATTCACACCTAGCCAATCATCTAGTGGAATGTTTCTGGGAGCCAAGAGGACACTGGAGAACCCCACACAGACACAGGAAGAACATGTAAAACTCTTCACAGATAGTAACCTGAGCACAGGATCGAGCTGTAGATGCTGACGCTACCCACTGCACCACTCTGATGCCCTTGAGTGAATTTGAAGGTACTAATGCTAACCCTAACCAACGCCCAAACAGAAAGGAAAAAGGAAAACAAAATAAGTAAAAACAACCGTGTAGGGAATATTTATCATACAACCAGCTGTACAGCAGAAATATTACCTTTTGTTTCCCCTAACACAATGTAAATGCGATCAAATAAATAAATAAATAAATAAATAAATGAAATCTGAAACATTCATCATGCACCTCTATTACCCCACAGCTTCTGACACACGTTCGCGTTCCACCATCTTGCCTGCATCCTCTGACCTTGCATGGAGACACATTAATAACATTTCTAATACATAATCTCTCCCTTGTTCTGCGCGTGTTCTTTTCTCCTGCCGTGTCGGTATGGCTGTAATTACCGGCGTTAGGGAGTGTAATTTGCTATGTCTCGCATGCTCCGCTGTCTCGCTAAAGACCATTTGCATTACGCACTCGTCGACCGGCTGTACGGACGCTCCGTGTGAACATTAGCGCCTGGGATTAGAAGGGACAAGTGTGTGTTAAGGTAGTGAATTGAGACAGACAGTCAGCCAAGGTTTCACAAGGAAGGATGTAAATGTAAAATCATCAGCGAGCGCAGGCCAATGACTGAACAGAATGAAAGAGACGAGGTTGTGTTTTTTGGGTTTTCTTTTTTTTTTTTTTGCTTCAGCAGTGACATACATTGATTTCCCTGGAGGTAGCTAAAACTAAAAAGATTTGACCTAGTCACTGTTTTAAATCACACACGGGAGATGATAAATGTGCTACTAATGAGATGTCATAAGTTTTCCGTTCTCGCTGTGCTTCACTTTACTCACTCTGTCTGGTATTGTAGGCCTAATGTAGGCGTCTGAGAGAGATTTCACACCTACTGTATTAGTCCATTTGCAGAAATTTGGGAAAAAACTCGCAAAACTCTTCGTTTCATTGGCGATGGAAATATTTGTCCGAATATCCAGAATGCATCACACTTCTCCAGATCTACAGCTCGATCCTTTGGCTCCGTTTGCATCTTGGCTCACACTTTAGCAGCTCATATGTACAAAAAAGAAAAAAAAAAACCCATATTGCCACCCAAAATACACGGCACTCGTTTAAATCGACTCACTTCCTGCAGTCGAGTCGATTCAGAGTTGAATCACTGCAATCGAATCACAGTAGAGTTCACTTAGACCCAGATCGAGGCCACCTCACTCAGACGCTCTCGGATCCGTTGTTCTGTTCCGCGCCAACGTGTGTTTATTATGTTCCACCTGCCTAAGAAAGCACACTGAGGAGGAGAACACACCAGGGTTCGATTGAAACACACTAAACGATGCACACGTCCCCCTGAAAAGATCTGTTAGCATCGAAATCCTACAAAACACTCAGGACTGAGATGAGGTGAGCGCTGGAGCACATCTTTCACCTAGCAGGCAGATTAGAGAGAAATTAAAATAAAAAAAATAAAAAACACAATCTTATTGTTGTGCAAATTCTCCCTTTCAAAGCTGGGGTAATCTTAAATACCGCGCTGAAATTCAACCCTGTCAGCATTTGTAGATATTACATTCCGGCTGATATTCTTTTTCTCGTGGCTTTCCTGCCCTTGCTTTGCATTGTTCATCTTTTTTACAGAGGAGAGGTAAGCACTTTGGCTATATACACAGACAAAGGGCAAGACCATGGAAGCGTGGAAGCCGAGTAGGTTCATTCGGCTGGATTTATTTATTTATTATTTTTTTTCAGGTGCTGAATGTTGAGCATCTCTTCACCAGCTCGAGTCTCCTCCATGCCTATGATCGATCATGCCAGACAGAGATGGCTTTTGTGTGCGGTTCAGGAGAACAAATGTCTTTCTACAACAGCGTTTCACCTGCAGCCTCCGGAGCTCCTCTCTGCTCCGGATTATGCGTAGCTCTGCTTTGATGGATTAGCATGTAGAGAAATTGCCCGATTATTGATATGAAAATGCAAAAGGGTGTCGAGGAGAGGAGGAGGAGGAGGACGACGAGGAGAAATAAGAGAGAGGCTTATCACCCTCTCACCCTCCCTTGCTAACCCATGACTCATCTGACAGAGAGGGAGGGGAAAAAAAAAGACGGGGTACAAAAGACAGACGAGGGCACGAGGAGGAGAAAGAGGAGCGAGTGTGTGCCAGCCGAGCTGTATTCAGCTGCCCTTCATGAAATATTGTTCATCCCTATATTAACACGGCTGACAGGGAGAAGATAAGAGCGGTTCTGAAATAGCAAGCAGAATGTCCCTGGGAGATATTTCAATCTTTATTCTTTCTCTCTCACTCACTCACTCACTCACTCACAACTCTCATTTAGGTCAAGCCTGTGAATGGGAAATGTGGCAGAATGCTTCGAGTTGAAGTAAGAAATGATGACATCATCACTTCCTGTGTAATTGCTTGATTTGTCAATCAGAGGGTTGGAGAGTTTCCTCTGGCCAACTTACACTCCAGAGCTCCAGAGTGAGTGCTACTTTTTACAAACCAGCCAAGAATAAGTAATCTATATATATATATATATATATATATATATATATATATATATATATATATATATATATATATATATATATATATATATATAATTTATTTCTTTATTTTTTTGAGATGATTGGTGCCCTGAGATGGACTGGCGATCCATTCAGCATGTATTCCTACCTCACACCCAGAGTTCCCCCAGGTTAGGCTTCGGATCCATCCTCTCTTCCTTCTCTTCTGTCGATCAGAGCGATGCTAGCCAATCGGTGAGGTCAGGTAGAGTATAGGGAAGAGCATAGAAAGCGTTTTCCTCAGACTGTGTTCAGCTGCAGTGTATTATGAGCAGTGGTTTGAAAAAAAAATTAGGTGCTTTCCCATGTCAATGATGAAGCACATGCTATCCTTTACTCTTTCTGGTTGCTGGCTGTCATGTGATAGCGAAAAACTAGCTAGTGGGGTTGGAATTGGTAAATTAGCAAAAAATAAAAAATAAAAATAACATAACTGGATAAATTTATACGACTGTGTTTTATGAGCGATGGTTAAAATAAATAAATAAATAAATAAATGAATGAATAAATAAATAGAGTCTCCAATTTGTGAGAATAAAGTTGTAATATTCCAAGGATAAAGTCATAATATTTTAAGAGAAAATAATGTAATTTTATTCTCTTTATTGTTCTGCATTTCATGACTTTTTTTTTTTTTGTGAAATATTACAACTTTATTCTAAAAATACTGTGACAAATTTTCTCATTATAGTATACTGTATATTATGACTTTGTTCTCCATTCTTGAAATATTGCTACTTATTTATCATAATATTATAATATTTTCCTCAAAACGTTGCAACTTTATTCTCGAAAGATTCCGACTTCATTCTCAAAATATTGTGATTATTTTTTTTTTCCCTCACAGTAATACGTATCATTCCTTTTTCTCTCAATGCATTATAACATTATTCTCGAAACCTTTTTCGAGAATAATGTGGTAATGGTTTGAATCTGATTTATTTATTTTTTTTAAACAGTGACTCTTTAAAACGCTGTTGTACATTTGTTACACGTTATTGGTGTTAATTGCATAGAGGAAAGAAGGCGAGACTGAAAATGAGTAGAAATCAGTTGTGGATATTACTTCATCAGTTTACAAGAGCTCATCAATCCTAAAATGACATTTATAGGTATCATATTACTGTTAGTTGAAACTCATACCCACAGATACATGTGGGCAATAAAGTTTTAAATTGAACTAAGGAGCCATCTTTAAACTGACTTCCATGGATAATTAGCTGCTGATCTAAATCAATAAAAAGAAAGCTCTACATGATTTCAAACCCTTTCTCTTACAGAAACATCTCAGAACATGGAGGTATAAAAGACAGTTATTAGTTCAGGAAGCATTTTACAGACTAAAACCTTAAGAGAACTCTTTTTAGTGAGAACGCAATAATTCTGATCCTGCGTTGACTTTGATCGACCAATCACACGCTCATGTAGCGCTGTCTGTTAAATGTCAGGTACTGAAAAGGCAGCCGTTCACACACCCGCAGACGCTCACGCCACCGGAGGAGCCGTCTGAGGGTTAATGAGAACAGCGTGTGTGAACTCCGGTGGCAGGGTGACAAACACGGCTAACGTGAAAAAGCGCGTATTTTACAATTTCCCCTGCCTCGTAAAAGGGCCACTCGTAAAACAGAGAATTTACGTCCTTCATTAGAGCTAATACAATGCACATAATTCTAACACACAACAATTGGGATAGCTATAAAGAACCGGGTTTATACCTCCTCAAAATCCATGACTCCTCAGTGACCCTCGACTTGCCGCACTCAGGCTGGATAGATTTACAGTGCAACACTCGTCTACCTGATAGACTTGTGCTTATTCAGGGAATTAGGAGTGCCAAAATGTAAAATGATTTAAATATTTATTTTGTGTACTCCTGTCAGAAATATAGGTCTCTCAAGCATTTTGCAACTCAAGGTACGGCACACAAGGACGTCCCCCCCCCCCCAACGAGTCTGATTTATGACCGACGTCAGGTTTACATCCAAATGAGAAAAAGAGAAGCACAGATATGTTTCCAAGTGCAGTGTGAGAAATTTTCACATTCATAGTGACTCGGTGACTTTATAAGCAACGATTTTGTCAAACCCCAGTCCATCGTTTTGTGCTAAACGATGTACCATACCAACCATTTCAACCCTGCCTTCTGGGAAAAAAAAAAAATACTAGGCTTTGGCTCTCAATTTGTCATCTCAATAACGGACTTTTTAAGCGGATTTTTTAAAGAGGAGCCTGGGGCCTATCCCACGGAACTCGAGGCACAAGGTGATGGACTGGACAGGGTCCCAACCCATCGCAGGGTACAATCGCAGACAATCACGCGCTACGGACAACTTGGAAATGCCGATAAGCCTGCAGTGCATGTTCTTAGACTGAGGGAGGAAACCACAGTACCCGGAGGAAACCCCGGAAGCACGGGGAGAACATGCAAACTCCACACACACGCAGAGATTTTCCACGTTTTGAAAATTCACACATTACCGTACCATGTTACCAAGCCCTGTGGATCGCCTAAGGGGACACGGTGATGGAAAAAAAAAAATGAGATGGAAGAAAAATGTTTACATCAATGCTTTTGTGTTCTCTCACAAAACCTTTGCATCCCCCCGAGAATCTTTGTGTTCTCTCGCTAAGATATTTGCGATCTCTCGCATTTTTCTTGCTGTTCAGGAGAACACAAAAAGATGCGCGAGAACACAACTATCTTTGTGAGAGAACGCAAGAAAAAAAAAAAAAAAAAACATTGTGAGTGAACGCAAACAAACCTGAGAGAATGCGAATATATATTTGTGAGGGAACACAAAAAATGGTGAGATCGCACATATACGTGTGAGAGAATGCAACAAATGCGAGAGAACACAAATATCTCAGCAAGATAAGGCAAAGAAATGAGAGAACACAAATATCTTAACGAGTGAAGGCGAAAAAAAATGTAAGAGAGCATAAATATATTTGCGAGAGAACACAAATTGGTTTGAGAGAAAGCAAATATCTTTGTGAGAGATGGTAAAAAAATGAAAGAACATATTTGTGAGAGTATGCAAAAAAATGTGAAAGAACACAAATATCATAGCGAGAAACACAAAACAAGTTTCTCAGGGGAACGCAATTGTTGAAATATAAATGTTCCTTCCATCTTATATTTTTTTTTCCATTACCATGTCCCCTTAGGGGCTCCGTATCAAGCCTGATTGTGATTACAGAAAGTCTAATCAAATGTTGTGAAGAAAACAAACTTCATGCATGAACTAAACTACACTCAATATACACTCAAAAAGAGTTCAAATGATTTATTACATATTAATCTTAGGGTGCACGGTGGCTTAGTGGTCAGCACGTTCGCCTCATACCTCCAGGGTCGGGGGTTCGACACACCGTGGCCCTGTGTGTGTGGAGTTTGCATGTTCTCCCCGTGCTGCGGGGGTTTCCTCCGGGTACTCCGGTTTCCTCCCCCAGTCCAAAGACATGCATGGTAGGCTGATTGGCGTGTCTAAAGTGTCCGTAGTGTATGAATGGGTGTGTGAGTGTGTATGTGATTGTGCCCTGCGATGGATTGGCACCCTGTCCAGGGTGTACCCCGCCTTGTGCCCCATGCTCCCTGGGATAGACTCCAGGTTCCCCGTGACCCTGAAGAGGATAAGCGGTATAGAAGATGGATGGATGGATATTAATCGTATTAATCTAAATATCTTAGTGATAAAGCTGAGCATATCTGTGAACATTGTATGCTTGTGACCAGATGTTGATATTCGTTGTATAGAAGGTGCTCCAGATGCATGCATGCGTGTTTTTTTTTTTGTTTTTTTTTCCCTGTGCAACTAATTTGAACCTATACATTATTTACACTGTGTATATGTGTATGTGCAAGGGAAGACTGCAGTTAACTTTTTGCTATTAATATCAAACAAAACAGTTTGAAACAGGAAGAAAAGTTGTTAATGAGTGGAAATTTTAAAGCAAGGTTTCAGCACTGTATTCTTTATGCGTCACCGTGGCCTCGGATCACCTTCTTCCATTCAGACCACAGACACCCATTCATTTCCAAACCCATCTCATGTAACCGCCTGTTCCGACATTAGTGGAACATGTCACAGGGTTACATACAGCTAGTCGACATTCCACTCTTTGCCATTTCAGTCTCTTTTGAAGTCGCGGTCTATTTTCCGAAACTCTACATTAGGAACAGCCAAATCCAGTGTGAATTGCGATTCTATCTATAACAATGTTGTTCAAAGGAAAAGCCCAATAAAGACACTTTTTCCCCTGCTCCTTTTTTCCAGTCTCTATCTCACCCACGCTGGGGTGGTTTTTCTGCCCACTCTGTGTGTTTCCATTTTTTTTTTTTTTTAAAAAAAGGGTGTTTGTGTTCGTCATAACACCAGGGGACTTTCTCTCAATAGCTGCCCGAGCTGAATGATTATCCCCCCCTTGGCTCTGTGGAAATCTACCTGCTCCCTCCGGTCCTCACAGGAGTTAAATCCCATTTATTTGCTCGGGCTGAAAATAAACCAGCTTGTTTATAGTGAGGATGGGAGTGTGAGAGTTTGGAGTTTGAGACCACTGATTTGATTGAGAAAGAATGAGAGTGCTTTTGTCAGCACTGGCTATATATATATATATATATATATATATATATATATATATATATATATATATATATATATATATATATATATAGACCCGTGATCTCATGAGTGCAAAATTATAAACTCACACCTTTGTACCAGTGCACGCCAGCTTGGGCAGGGTGTGCACTGGTAGCTTTTCTCTAAGTTAATTCATGAAAAATGAAAACAAACTTGTGTATGCTTGTGTTGAAATATTGTTTGAATATAAAAATATGTTTCAATATTTCACATAAGACTAGGAAAAATGAAGAAATTTAAAAAAAAGCTACTTTTTTCTTCCACTTTTCCCTCACTAGCTAGTTAGCTCATCTCGACTTTTCTAGATGGATGTTTCAGTGTATGTCCTGTTTGCTGGTGGGGCAAAAAAAAAAAATAAATAAATCAAGTGTAAAGGGTAAATTTACATTTAAAAAATGTCTTATTTCAATATATTGAGATGCTTTTTCTGTGTAAAGCAATATGATATGTTAATATGAAATCTTGTAGATTTTTGCTGCTTTTGTTTCTCTGTATGTCCTCAGGTGGAACTTGCCACATTCCTTAGTGAAATTGTATGATGACAAATGTACATTAATTATTTAATAATAATAATAATAATAATAATAATAATAATAATAAAAATAATAATAACAATAATAATAATAATAATAATAATAATAATAATAATAATAATAATAATAATAATAATAAAAATAATAATAACAATAATAATAATAATAATAATAATAATAATAATAATAATAATAATAATAATAATAATAATAATAATAATAATAATGATGATGATGATGATGATGTTGATGCATCTCTTTGTTGTTTTTGTCTTACCATGATAGTTTTCACCTTACACTCATACATATCCCACTCTACTAGGCAAAATTACACCGAAAATCATTTTACAAAATCTACCTGTATAAAAATCTGTGCAAAGTCACAATTATTCCAGCACACTGTTTAATCTCTAATACTTTACATATACGCACAAAGTAAATGTTTTGACATCAGTCATTTTTTAGACGAATGGAATACATAAGCATACAGTACATGTATACTTAATAGATGATATTAAAAAAATAAAAAAAATTATCAGCATAATGTGTAGAGAACATACATCGATAGTTAAACACAAACCTCACACCGGCTTTCTAATGAACAACCCTCCGAACAGCAGCATAAGTGATACGACGGGACAGGGCTGTGTGGTGTGTATTAGTGTGCAGGAATATGTATGTGTTCGATGGCTTTGGCTGGGCGGGTGGACGAAAAATAAGAGAAGCTTGTGTCCTCATTAAGGAGATGGGAGAAGGAGAGGATGCGCAGCGTAGCATGCTAGGCCACTGTCAGAGCGCACACGGCACTTCAGAGATGAGAAGGCTCTGAAAAACCTTTAAATGTCCACACAGAGAGCAACCGGGCCTCTGATTCAGAGTTTAGGTGTTTGGTGGTGTGTCTGTTCATGCTGTTTATGAAGATTAGATTGCGTATCAGTCAATGAGCCGAAATGTTACTGTGAGTTACTAAGAAAGTATTTTGCTAAATTAGCGTTAATCGTCACAGTTGAAACAGACAATTTATACCATCTGCCTAATGTTGTGAAGGTCCCCAAAGCCGCTCAGATCCATACACTTGCCCATTTTTCTTGCTTCCAACACATCAACTTTGAGAACTGACTGTTCACTAGCTGCCTAATATATCCCACGCCTTCCCAGCTGCCATTTTAATGAGATAATCAATGTTATCCACGCCGCTTGTCAGTGGTTTTAACATTATAGCTGGTCAGTGTACATGACTATGCAGTTAAGAATGTATAAAGGATCAGAGACGACCTGATGACAAGAGGGAAGATTTAAATATAGCAAACTTTTCTGAAAGAGAACAGTTATTATTTTTATTTTTCTATTTTATGATTTATGTCATAGCAGAAACTCAGAATTTCAGCTCTGTGTGTTTTTGTTTGTTTGTTTGTTTGTTTGTTTTTAATTATTATTAAGAAATATGTAACTTTTGACTATACATTGGTTTGTGCTATTGTATCTTTGTATAAGTGTAAACATAATATAACTGTGTAATTGTAATTAATAACAGCATAAAACATCCAGAAACAAACAAACAAACAAAAAACTGAAAAGTAAGCTCTTTAAAAAGTCAAGTAGCATGAATAAATAATAATAATAATAATAATAGTAATAATAATAATAATAATAATAATAATAATAATAAGAAGAAGAAGAAGAAGAAGAAGAAGAAGAAGAAGAAGAAGAAGAAGAATTATTTTAAAAAAAAGTACAGAATGTTTTAGCAAACATTGCATTACACCAATTTATTGATTTCGATTATTGTCCAACTCAAGGTTAAAATATTAAGTGTAAAAGAAAAAAAATAAAATCTAAAACGGTTACCAATCATGGCATTTTAAATAACAAATTAGCTCATAAAATGTGTGCGTGTGTGTGTGTGTGTGTGTGTGTGTGTGTGTGTGTGTGTGTGTGTGTGTGTGTGTGTGCGCGTGCGTGTGTGTAGTAAATTCAATCCACATTGTTGCGGTTACACAACAGGGGAGATCCACCTCTCTCTAATAGTCTCCAATTAATCACATACAGGCTCCTGTTACTACAGAAATAATGACAGTATAATAACAACAAGCAATGCCCAGAGGATTAGCTCATATTTTTCCTTGTCAAAGCAGTCAGTACTCTAAGCTACGGTGATATAGCAACACGTGATGACCCTAAGTGCCCTCAGTTCTATCCTAGTGCCACCTAGTGCCATGAATAATCACAGAACAATACACATATTTATCAAACTAACCCAGTGAAAGTGTATTGTGTGACCACAGAATAAAAGGGATTGATGGATGAAGTCATGGGTGGAGCAGGATGGGAAATGGAGAGTGTGGTTTGGGGGGTTTTGTTATAGAGCAGAAATCCTCAAACTACTTTAACTGTTAAAAAAATAAATAAATAAATAAATAAAAATAAAAAATGACAGTTCCCCGAATTACAGATTCATTCATTCGTTGAATGATTCATTCATTCATTTTGAGCAACTGCTTTATCCTGGCCCGGGTCACAGTGCAATGTCTATCCAAGTAAGAATATTGTACATCCTTGATGGAATGGCAAAACACCACACACATTCACAACTAGGGGCGATTTAGAATCGCCAATCCACTCACTGGAATGTTTTTAGGAGGTCGGAGGAAACCAAAGAACTTGGAGAAAACCTTAAGGACACATGGAGAACATGCAACACTCCATACAGAAAGTAACCTGAGATCAGGATCTAATTTTAGACCTTAGCGGTGTCCCAAATGATGTACTATACACTATACACTTACACTATACACTATGTACTCTACTGTCTAGTGTATGAATTTTAGAACGGTAGTATCATCTCAAATAGTACACTAACGATTATTTACTAACCGGAAGTATAAGCCGTTTCACAGTCGAAGGCAAAAGACCTCAAACGCATGCAATGCGACGCTGCTAGCTTTAGCAGAATGCTAAAGTCAACAAAATTGAGCTATGCAACTGTATCTTGATACGGGGACTTTTTTTTTTAATGATGAAAAATAAATCAAACAACGTTGGGCTAATTTAAAACAGTTCAACTCACGTTTGTAAAACGTATTATCTGCTAGAGTGTCATCTGCCATCTTGAATTTATTTTTCTCATCCCGTGTCAGCACCTGTTAGCCCCTCCCCTCATCCGCTACGTAAACAAAGCTGCGACCGTGCGAGTGCACCATTCCACACATCATCCCATACTCTAAGTGTTCTTCTTCTCGTTGGCACTTTCAGTGTGAATACACTATTTATTCACACACTATTTATACTACAAAATGGCCTAAAATAGTGCTTTAATGTGATTTGGGACACACCTCAATCCACCACCCACTGGAATGTTTTTAAGAGGTTGGAGGAAATCAGATAACCTGGAGAAAAAGACACAGGGAGAACATGTACAAATCCTTGCAGAGAGTAACGTGCGATCAGGACCTAATTCGAGACCTTGTGTCTTGTGTTTAATCATGAAAACAGAGGACATGCTAGCTAGGGTACGAATCATCATATCTCAATCAGTAGCACCTGATTTTGACTGCGAGTAAGACCGCGATGGAGGATTCCTTATCGCTGTAAGAACACAATTTGTTCCATCAGATAATGCACATTATGACACCATTTTATTTCAGAAATCAATTTAATGTGTCCATTCAAAAAAATGCTTTTCAAATGTTCTTGCTGTTGGATTCGGATTCACGGATTTGTGTGTATGTGTGTGTGAGAGAGAGAAAGAGAGAGAGAGAGAGAGAGAGAGAGAGAGAGAGAGAGAGAGTGTGTGTGTGTGGCACTAGGCTCAGTCTGCCCACCGTCTGCCAGAGCTCCTGACTAACGACTTCCTCACATTGTCACGCTGACACAATAACGGCATTTGGCTAAATGATGAAAGTAACATTTGCCTCTTGGAACAATGACTGCATTCGCACACAGCTGAAAATAGATATGATGACTGCAGGTAATTTTACTTGTGGGGAAAATAAGGATATAAATATGAAGCTAGTGTCTCTTTTTTTTTTCTCCATTTTTTAAAAGGTAGATCTACATAGTTGTGTGTCCGTTATGTTGAACAATGTACAGCATACTCTATTTAAGAGTTTTGGCCTTCCATCCACAGTAAAAACTTCTTTTTTTTCTTAGTGTAACCATAACAGCTTGTTTTAATTAACTAACTAGCACAGCTTCCTATGTAGGTTAGATTTATTATCATCAGTAATAAACATGAGATTGGTTTAAATCTGGTGATGACAGGGCTGTTTGCCTTTGCTACACCATTATGAGGCAGAAAACCAAGGGAATGCTTGACGTCACTTGGGGCTTTTCCTAAAAAATAAAAAAATAATAATAATAATAAAAAAAAAACAGACCATTTTTCAAGATTGGAAGCTCTACAGTGACTAAAAAAAATCCCTAATGATGGCTTTTTTTTGTTTGTTTGTTTGTTTTTAAAGTGGCCGTATTACATTACAAGTCAAGCATGGGATGGCAGTTGAGAAAATTTAGTGGCACGTGTGAAAGCAGCTTTAATTCGACTTCAGTCGATGCGCTTTCTGTTTCGGAAATACACTCAGTTTAGACCAATCAGTCATAACATTAAAACCACTGACAGGTGACGTGAATAACATTGATTATCTGATTACAGTGGCACCAGTCAAGGGGTGGGATATATATATATATATATATATATATATATATATATATATATATATATATATATATATATATATATATATATATATATATATATAAGAATCAGTTCTCAAAGTTGTTGTGTTGGAAGCAGGAAAAATGGGCAAGCGTAAGGATTTGAGCGACTCAAACTGCGATGGCTAGATGACTCGGTTAGAGGATCTCCAAAATGGTAGGTCTTGTGGGGTGTTCCTGCATGGTTAGTACCTACCAAAAGTTGTCCACGGAAGGACAATTGGTGAACAGGTGACAGGGTCATGGAAAACCAAGCCTCACTGATGTATGTGGAGAACAAAGGCTAGCCCATCTGGTCTGATCCCACAGAAGAGCTACTATAGTAGAAATTGCTGAAAAAAATTAATACTGGCTATGAGAGGAAGATGTCCGAACACACAGTGTATCGCAGCTTGCCGTGCACGGGGCTGCAGACCGGTCAGAATGCCCATGCTGACTCCTGTCCACCACCAAAAGCACCTACAATGGGCACGTGAGCATCAGAACTGGACCATGGTGCAAAGGAATGGAGAACCTACACAATAGTGGGAAGGTGGTTTTAATGTTATGGATGATTGGTGTATAGTATATAGTCCCATTCCAATAGCAAAAGTCAGTTTCCAATTTTGGAAAAAAAGAAACACACAAACACAAAATAGCAATAAAAAATGAATAAACAATCAAACAACTGGTTAGCAGAGCTGGTGCTGTGATAAATGAATAAATCAATGCCATAGCTATTCAGAGCCCAAACAGCTGCAGCGTCACCAGGCAACACTGCTCTGAACAATAAACAGAATCAACTTCTTCTTCTTTTTTTTTTTTTCAAATGTAAAGATCTTTTGACAAAATGTTAACATTGGTGGGAATTAGTTATGGCACCAGCAGAAATGATTAATGCTGCATCGAGCGCATCACTATTTCTAAGCTACCAAAAAAGGTTCTGTTTGCGCATCAATCTAAAAACGCACCTTTATTTAAGACACCAGACATCGGCCTTTAGTGGGTGTGAAACACACATTGTATGTGTGTGTATGAAAATGAATGCATTTTCAAATCGATCTTCATTACAAAGCACCAGAGAAAACAGTGGGAAAGAACAGAGCTTTGGTTGTGTTTGTTTTTCTCTATGACCGTCAGCAACTCTGGAGAGCTGAGTCAGGGGAAAAGACGAACCTGATCTGTTTGGGTGGAGGGGAACCAAACAGAGAGAGAAAGACAGTGAGAGAGAAAGAGAGAGCAATAGAGAGAGAGAGAGAGAGAAACCTGTGTGTATCTTGTCTTGTCTTTCCTGTGTAAGGCCACGCTGAGGACAGCATGGAGCTGATGAATGGATAGAGGACTAGTCTACACTCAATAACCTCTCATAACCTCTCTCTCTCTCTCTCGCTCCTTCTGTCTCCTCATCTCTCTCCGTCCATTCCTGTTGCAGTGGGAAACATCCTTTATTTTACCACCCGGGGTTGGACAGAGGGAGGAGAACACAGAAGGGACGGCACACTCGCGCATTCATTCTCCAAGGGTTCAGAGTCCAGACGCTGTGGGTGGAAAAGCCTCTTCCTTTCCTCTCTCAAGGAGATGTATCCTGCTCTCCACTTCAAAAGGGAAATGTAGCTCAACATGGACTAACATTAGCCTTAGTGATCGGATAACACCGCATGAAAACGTTATTCTTTACTCTCATCAGTGCTAAAATATTAGTTGTGCATACTACAGCATGCATGATACAAAATCTCGTATAAAAGTGTGAAGGAGTCCGAAATTTGCGACAGGACCTGAAGGAAAAACAACATGGATGAAACATGAACAGGTCAGAGGAGGACATTGGCCTGAGTTGACAGCCACAGCTCTACAGCTCTGCTGAATTCTCAGATCTGATTGGTTAGATGTTGATTTACTTATTATTATAACCAATCACACGTTAATATTAAGGGCACTTGTTCTAATATGTTAAATCTTACAAAGGAACTTTTGAGGACACTCTACATAAAAAAAAAAATGCAATTAAATGTTTATTTAGCATTTTTGGAGTCTCCAGTGTCGGCAGAGACTGTGACACGCTGCATTTTTGCTTTATTAACTTCGAGAGAGAGAGAAAAAGAGAGAGAGAGAGAGAGAGAGAGAGAGAGAGAGAGAGAGAGAGAGAGAGAGAGAGAGGCTTATAAAAGGTTTACAGCTCCTGTAACATAAATAACAGGAACCATCTCCTCTTGCAAACATCCCACAATATTCAATATAACTTTAAATGGATAAAAAGTATGATGTGGTGTTTTTTAATGACATTGCTATTTGTTGGAAAATTGTTTTGGTACAAGAGGACTACAATGTTTAGGAATGTACTGTTATTAGAAAATAATTAATTAACTATAATCAAAAATAACCCCACCTCGGGGCTAGAAAGGGGGGGTTGGTTGGGACTCATTTCTTATAACATCACACCATGTCATGTTTTATCCTTTATTTAACAGAAGGATGGGTGAGCATCACATTGGCACTCAACACTCTCTCTACCAGTTAAGATCATCTTAACATTGCTTTTTTGGGGGGCCCTGATTGCTTTTTTAATTAATTAATTAATTAATTAATTAATTAATTAATTAATTAATTTCCAAATATCACATATGAGGAGAAAACAAAAATTTGTGTTAAATCATATACAGAAGATCTATAACTACCTCTGGTCTCGGTGTTTACCTGCAGTGTGTGTGTGTGTGTGTGTGTGTGTGTGTGTGTGTGTGTGTGTGTGTGTGTGTGTGTCTTGTCCTGAGCTTAAACATTCACACCTCTGTGTATGAGTCGGCTTGGACAGATTTGAATGAATTTGCAATCGTGTGACCATTCTGGATCTGGTGCAGCTAAAAAGGTTTCTAGCCAGTACAGAAATGTAATAGCACCCTGGGTATATTCAAATATAAGCTTATAGAAGTAAAAATGTGAAAAGGTGCAGCACTGGACATGTTCAGGTGGAAGGTGATGGCTTATGGATAAAATAACTACTATTTAACTACTATAAATATAAATCCAAATCCAAATTTCACTGATTTATGTCAGTGACTGTGGGGAAAAAAGTGCAATGCAAATACATCAACTGATTCATCATGAATAAGTACATGTGCAATAGGTTGTGTGGTGTGTAGGGTTGTTTACCGTGTCACAGTTTGTTTACAGTAAGTCGAAGTGTATGATCGGAGGGTTACCGTACCGATAACTTTTTTTCAAAATACTTAATTAAAATGCTTTTTTTGTTTGTTTGTTTGTTTGTTTTTTAGGCTCAGCACACTGCTTTTCCTTGCAACCATTCTTTATTTGGTTTTATGATAAATAAATTAAAGGATAAATGTAAGAGATTTGATATCTTTTATAGAGATATCCTTTGGGGGGGGGATAAAAAGCTTTGTGCGTTTTCTTCAGTAAAATAAAGACATTGCCAGGAAGCGTCTCCTGTCAGAAACAAAACGAAAACGGAAACGTTTCTTGACGAAATGAGTGCAGGAAAATATCACATTGATGATGTTCAAGGGACGGAATGCTTCTGGGGGTTTGGGGTAAATGATCGAGTTCCTTGCACATGTACACCCTAAATTAACAGCCGTTCTTATCCAGAGCGACTTACATTTATACAACTGAGCAATTGAGGGTTAAAGGACTTGCCCACGAGTCCAACAGTGCTAGCTCGGCAGTGCTGGGGCTGGAACTCCTAACCTTCTGATCAGTAACCCAGAGCCTTTAACCACTGAGCCACCACATCCCTCATAAAGTCGCTATATACAGTCATGTGAATTCAATTCAATAAAATGTTATTTGTATAACGCTTTGAACAATTTACACTGTCGCAAAACAGCTTTACAGAAATATATACGTTCAGGACGTACATTTTAAATGGATAAATTGATCTCTAATGAGCAAGAGATGAGCAAGAGATGCTAAGCCATTGTAACAAAACTATTCATATCCATTGCAGTCCAAAGCAGTATCTTTAGGCTGTCCATGTGGGGCCATCCGCAGCAACAGCGAGTGGTTTCTAACTGATGAGAACTCCAACCAGAAGTAGGGAATCAGGATGGATCAGGCAGGTCCGATCAATGATCAAGCACATTATGCATGGCCACGCCCCCCTACAACAAGAGCTTACAATAAAGAACTAAGCAATCAGTTTGTATTAAAATGATGTGTATGTAATACGCATGCGATTTTTAGTGTGATGACAATATGTACTTTCTGGGGACACGCCCATTTCTGTGATTTCTACAAAGATGTTTAGCATAATTACTTCAGATGTTCTCTGGCAACGTTACCGAATGGACGAACAGTATGTCTGGTAATATTACCATGGTTGGGGGTTTGAATCTTACCTCCGCCCTGTGTGTGCGGAGTTTTCACGTTCTCCCCGTGCGTCGGGGGTTTCCTCTTGGCACTCCAGTTTCCTCCCTCAGTTCAAAGACAGGCATTGTAGGCATTTCCAAATTGTCCGTAGCGTGTGAATGTGTGTGATTGTGCTCTGCGATGGGTTGGCATCAAGTCCAGGGTGTCCCCCGCCTTGTTCCCTGGGATAGGCTCCAGGCTCTGCTGAGACCCTGTGTAGGATACGTGGTCTGGAAGGTGGATGGACGGAGCTATTTTTTACAAGGATGTGCCAACTAAAATTTGAAACCAGTACTGAAAAACAACAAAAAGTTCAGATCTTGAGACTCTCTTAATCTGTAAACAGTTTGCATTCATAGCTTTACACCCACTACTTTGGGTGGGAAAGAGTCTGCACGACGTGGAACGGAACAGCACTCTCATTTTCGCCTCCATGCCTGGTTACGTGCGTTGCTGCACTTAAAGACCAGTTGTTTTTAGATGCTAATGATAGAGGCTGCATGTTGTAAAGACAGGAATAGTGTGACACACATGGTAACACAAGGGCTGACCTCACTAGCGCTACCGATGTCCCGACCCACACACGCACACGTGCACGACCGCAGACACACGTGTGCCGTCGGCTCGGAAGTTACGGATCATAAGTCTATCAAACGTGAACATTTTGGGTTGGTGTTATTTCTGTGTTGCTTCAGAAGGATTCAAAGCTAAATAGACGTCCATGTGGTTTGTTTATTCTGGTAATCAACACGTGTGTGTGTGTGTGTGTGAGAGAGAGAGAGAGAGAGAGAGAGAGAGAGAGAGAGAGAGAGATGAGGTTATGGGTAGCGTCACTTTTTCCGGGCGCGACAAAGAATTTAGCATTGCAATGTTTTGTTCACACCTAAAGGCATACGTCTTCATTTTTAGCTTTGTTTTTGTTTTTTCTCTTTTTTTCCCGTTTATCATGATAAGTGTGGTTATTTCTGGTAATCAAACCTTTAACTCTATTATGGCAAATTGAAGATTGCGCTGTGGTCAGTGACTATGCTACATTTCCTGCCTGACATGCAGAAAATTTGTTTCTGGCTCTTGGCAACATTTTCTATCTGACCAGCAAGGTAACGCCACAAGCATGGCTGCTTCCCTTATAGAGATTTATAAGCTTTCAGGATTGAGTATGTGTGTGTGTGTGTGTGTGTGTGTGTGTGTGTGTGTTTTTCCCTCCATCATGCTAATTATTTCCATCTTGCACTTTCTCTCACACACACTACATCTTTTTTTCTCTCTAAATGAGAAGTTCTAGGTGTTTTCCCAAGCTGCAGAGCTGAAAGAGATAGATCGTGGCAGTAAGGTGGTGATAATAGTGCTGATGCTCCCCTGAGCTGCACATAATTACCCTTATCCTCTATCCGTCCTCGGGAGAAACACTCGTCCTGTAGACTCTCGCTGTGGCCTGAAAGATGGACGACACAAACGCTGATTTCGGTACAAATCGCAATTGCAACACATGGACACAACAACACTGTAAAACCGGATAAGTTCATTTAACTCAAAAAATGTGAGGAAACTAATTACCTCGATTTTTTTTTTTTTACGTTGATAAATCAATTTCTTTAAACCAAATACACTTAAATATAACAAGTGTGAGTTATATTTTTTTGTTATATTTAAGTGTAGTACCCCTCTGAAGATATGGATTATTGTTCAGTAATAGAACACCCCAAAGTGTTTTGTTACTGTAATACCATAATTATATGCTTACAATAACTGTTTTGTTTTTGTTATATTTATATATATATATTTTTTTTGATTGAAGAATGACACATCATACTTTATAATAATTTTTGGGGAAGTTATATCCAATGAACAATTTAGTTCCTGTTATCCATTAGAACAAAGACAAACACTCATTCCCTCACCAGCCTCTTGTCTCCTGTCCTGTCCTGGAGACTTTCTAATTCAGAAAACGTAAAAAGTCTGACGGATACAAAGCACTGACACTGGAGGAAAATGTTAACCCTCATCATATCGAGAAATACACACATTTTCTGTTTGTTTAATACGTTGATGTGGAGCGCGGGGAGGAGAGGAGAGGAAAGGAGGACACCACAGGAGAGGAGATGAGATGAGAGGAAAAAATAAGATTGGACAAAAGAGGAGTGAAGAGAAGAGAAGAAATGAGAGGTGAGGAGAAAAGAGGGGAGGAGAGGAGATGGCATGAGAAGAAAGGACAGAAAAGAAGAGAAGAGAAGAGAAGAGAAGAGAAGAGAAGAGAGGAGATGGCATGAGAAGAAAGGACAAAAGAGAAGAGAAGAGAAGAGAAGAGAAGAGAAGAGAAGAGAAGAGAAGAAATGAGAGGGGAGGAGAGGAGATGGCATGGGAAGAAAGGACGGAAGAGAAGAGAAGAGAAGAGAAGAGAAGAGAAGAGAAGAGAAGAGAAAAGAGGGGAGGAGAGGAGATGGCATGAGAAGAAAGGACGGAAGAGAAGAGAAGAGAAGAGAAAAGAGGGGAGGAGAGGAGATGGCATGAGAAGAAAGGACAGAAGAGAAGAGAGGAGAGGGGAGGAGAGGAGAAGAGAAGAGAGGAGAGGAGAGGAGAGGAGAAGAGAAGAGAGGAGAGGAGAGGAGAGGAGAGGAGAAGAGAAGAGAGGAGAGGGGAGGAGAGGAGATGGCATGAGAATAAAGGACAGAAGAGAAGAGAAGAGAAGAGAAGAGAAGAGAAGAGAAGAGAAGAGAAGAGAAGAAATGAGAGGGGAGGAGAGGAGATGGCATGGGAAGAAAGGACGGAAGAGAAGAGAAGAGAAGAGAAGAGAGGAGAGGAGAGGAGATGGCATGAGAAGAAAGGACAGAAGAGAAGAGAGGAGAGGAGAGGAGAAGAGAAGAGAAGAGAGGGGAGGAGAGGAGATGGCATGAGAATAAAGGACAGAAGAGAAGAGAAGAAATGAGAGGGGAGGAGAGGAGATGGCATGAGAAGAAAGAACAAAAAGAAGAGGAGAGAAGATGAGAAGAAAACAGAACCGAAGAGAAGAGAAGAAACGAGAGCGGAGGAGATGACAGGAGAGGAAAGGACAAATGAGGAGAGAAGAGTGGGATCTCCTGCATGTTTCCCCACACAGTGTGTTCTCCTCTGGAGCAGGGTGAAAGGTTTGGTGATGCTCTGAAGTAGGCTGGAGGGAAAGAGGCCAGGTTGTGTTGTTGTACACTGACATGCTGAGAAAGAGGGCACACACACACACACACACACACACACACACACACACACACACACAGTGCCCTCAGCAGTGTAGGACTAGGACAGAGAGGATGGGATTTCAGAGGTAAATAATGCTTTCTTTAGAGGGAACATTCCAGTCAGTCTCTCTCTCTCTCTCTCTCTCTCTCTCTCTCTCTCTCTCTCTCTCTCTCTCTCTCTCTGGCTCAATAGAAGACTACTTATTAGCTTTCCTAATTCATTGTCTAAGTATATCAGCAGTCGTGGATGGTTTTGCTTCAACGTTTGGCATCTTTTGAAAAATCTTTTACCACAGAGTCATGATTTATTATCAGTACACACTCCAGAGACATCAGCACACACATTGACTACACACAGGATGACAAATATGTGTTTTTATTTTATTTTTATTTTTTTTTTAGAATTAGCGTTTACAGCAAAAATGAGAGAAGGTAGTGAGTCCGTGGTTTCTCAATGATGTGACAAACCTTTTTTTTTTTTTTTTTTTTTGTCCTATTAACTTTAAGAGAGGGAAAATAAAAGACAGACTCATGAGGGAAAGAGTGTATACAATGAAAGTGATAACTTGTCTACTACTTGTAACGGTAAACAGACAAAATGTACAAGGTATCGTAACCCCCCCCCCTCTCTCTCTGCCTTTCACCTCTCATCTGTAGTACACTATGAGAACCTGGACATGCACCCGGCAGGCTGCTGATCACCATATCCTCTAATTTATTCTTTAACACACACACACACACACACACACACACACACACACACACACACACACACCATTTTTGGATGAACAGAACCCCACTAAGTGTTAGAGGACAAAAACACGCCGAGTCATCTCCTTGATACTGGGAACTAATCCCTTCTTTAATCATACACTCCCACATAATACTCACACATGGTGCAGGTGCTGGCTTCTGAGTCTGTCTGTATAATCTTCAATTCATGCTCTCTTACCGCAGAACACATCGTTCTTGGGCTCTCAGATTCACTTTCTATCACAGAGTTGTAAAGATTATTGCTAAAAAAAAAAAAAAAAAAAAAAAAAAAAAAACAAAGCCAAAGAAAATACCTCAACCGTGAATCTATGGTCAGAGCCTGAACAAAAGTCGTACACTCACAGCTTTACCTGACTAAAAAGAAACTACTACACACGACTATTGCTAACGCTAATACTACACACTCTGAATAAACAGCTAAAAGTAGTAAAAAAGCATTCATCTCCCGTGCAGTGTTAAACTGAAGGATTAGTTTTTTGTTTTTTTTTAGGATGTTCACAAAGCTAAAAGTAAACTTCTCTACGGTTGCTATGATTTTTTTTCACTGTGTCTTCGGAAGCTTTCACTTTTATGTAACAGTTTGTCAAACTGGTGGAAACATGTAGTCTCCCGGGTGAAACGGTGGTATTTTTTAATAGTCTGTGGCTACAAATTTATAAAATGAAACATTTTGAGGCCATAAATGAAGTATGTTATTCCCACAACTTGTGTGATTTGAATGCTTAAATACATGGCCTAATTATTTGATGGGAATGAGAAAAAGTCTAGTGATAGATTAATTAAAAAAATTTTTTTTTTTAAAAGTCATATTATCAGTCACCTCCATGCTTTCCTATAGTTCCTGTAGACACAATGATTCAAGTGTTTTCTCCATAGCTAACTCATAACAATATGTAATAGTTGCATCACACATTTGCCTCGCACCTCCGGGGTTTGGGGTTCGATTCCCAGACTGTGTGCACAGAGTTTGCATGTTCTCCCAGTGCTACGCGGTTTTCTTCAGGGTACCCTGGTTTCTTCCCCAGTCCAAAGACATGTATTGTAGACTGATTGGCATTTCCAAATTTTCCAGATTGTGTGTGAATGTACCCTGAGATGGGCTGGCACCTCGTGCCCCGAGTCCCTTGGGATTGGCTCCCGGCTCAATGCAACCCTGTGTATAGTTGCCATAGTTTAGGTATTTAGTGTTCACACATATGAAGAAATACTTACCATGTCACCTGAGCAGCTCTGTAGGGTTCCTGAACATGCATAGGTTCTGAGAGTTTCCTTCTTTCCTTGTTTTTTTTATTATTATTATTATTATTATTATTATTATTATTATTATTAGTTATCTCTTTGTATTGTATTTACTAGGGCTATAGTCAAGACCACCCAATGTCAAGTACAAGATCAGGACTAGCTGAGACACGAGTCTTTAAGGGGTTGAGGCCAAGTCATGCTCGAGTCCAAATGAAAGCAAGAGTTGTGTTCTCAATCAACAACATGTAGTGCATCAATTGAGGGAGACAAAGTGGTAATGCCCAATAGGCAATAAAGTAAATACAATACAGTGGACAGAACAATAAATACAAACAATGGGACAATACAATAAATACAAGACTAGACAATGGTACAGTTGGTGATGTGTTGAGAATAGGGTGGAATCACCACTAGAAGAATAGAGTTATATAGAGCATAGAGACCAAAACCATCCTTTTTTTTTTGAGGCCAAGACTTTTTTTTACATTTCACTAATGATGCGGCTGTTTTCTGGAAGAAGGAATTAGTTCTTGTCAGACTTTGTGCAAAGACAAACTTTGGGTTGAGACCAAGACTACATTCAGCGAGACTGAGACAAGTCCAAATTACAAAAGCCAAGTCCGAGACGCCCCAAGACCCGGGTCAAGTATAGTCTTGAGACATTTTCTGTTTCTACTTCCCTGATATTTACATTAGCTTTTGTTTTTATAAAACACAAAGAGAACATCCCTCTCTTTCTTGCCACAGGGTGGAACGTCTTCCTGAATTAGACAAATCCACTCAAAAATCCCCTTGTTCCCACCACCTCAATCCCATCACCCCAACCCTTTTCCTTTCCTCTCAGTTAAACGGAAGCATCCCAGCTATGATGACGACTTCACCACGGTCCCCGACGCTTCTTCTATCACCTCATCTAAATATAGGCTCGGATCAGACATTCCAGACATACTCCTCTCTCGACTCCGCCGACCCCAAACTCCACCATCATCTCTTTGATGAACGAAGGAACAAAGCCTTTAAACTCTTAAAAGATACTCTAGAACCCTCTTGAATGGAATTCTACGTCTGAGCCTTCTGCCAGCACCGTTCCTCTCAGGGTCAGACAGAAGCTTGTCAAGCCAGCTGTTAACACCCTCCTTCCTGTGGTCAGAGTATAATAGGTCTCTAAAACAGGAATGCATGCGTCCTCTGGCTGCCATCTCATGTTTTGCTATGTGACAAGTGCTTAAACTCGCACCGGATGGCAGTATAAAACTTTTAACGCCGAAGCTAGGTCACTTCTCTTTGGGCACACATTGTGTTTTTACAGTTCCCCTGATTAGTCAACGCAGCGAGGGAAAAATTTTCACTGCAGGCCTTTTATTGATTTATGTCAGTAGCCATTAGGCCGGCTTTACCGGCTCGGCTTTTAATGGGAACTTGCGAATGGCTAGAGCAGCATTAACGGACCCGGGGTTATTAATTTGGTGATTAATTAGGAAAGTTTGTTTCTAGTAAAGTGGCAGCTTCTTCTTTAAGACAGGCCTGTAAAATTTTACAAGAGCATACAGCTGACCTCAAACTGGAAATTTCTGTTTCGAAGCTGATTGCTGCGCTATTGGAGCTCCTGGCTGTTGTTAATTTTATATTTGGCCAATAAAAAAATGCAGTGCAGACAGGACATGTGCATGTGTGTGTCTACACACAGTGCTATTCTGTTAAAATAATGTGCTAGGCTTCCACTCAGGGGCGCTACTAGGAAAACCTTTAACATTGTGGTGAAGGCTTCAAGTTCCAGCTCATTTCAGGTCTGTATCTACAGTGTCCTCGCAAAACATCAAGAGATAGGTCTGGTCTTTCAATACCAGTGTGATTTAGTACTCGAACTTAATCACTTCGGATTTTCCCAGGACATGTGGAGGCACTTGGATCCACTACCTGTGTTCGAGTTTTGTTGTACATGTGGCCTTGGGAAACCCACCACATGGTAAAATTTGGACATTTTAATGATAATGATAATGAGTCTTTATTGGTCACATATACATATGCACAGTGAAATTCTTTTGTTCGCATACCCCAGCATGTTAGCAAGCTGGGGTCAGAGAACAAGGTCAGCCATGATACAGCACCACTGGAGCAGAGAGGGTTAAGGGCCTTGCTCAGGGGCCCAACAGTGGCAGCTTGGCAGTGCTGGGGCTTGAACCCCCGACCTTCCGATCAGTAACCCAGAGCCTTAACAATATATAGCTCTAAACGCAGAATTCGCTGAACTGATATACATTTCCCTTTTGCATGTATCTCAGTCACAAGCGTTGTAACCCTAAAAAGTGAAAAACAAGAAAATCACATTTAAAGATTTCATTCTAATCTGTTTTTTTTTTTTTAATTATTTGTTTTCTTCAAATAATACAACATTACTACCACATTGTACGGAATTATACGGCTGCAATGTGAAAGGAGTACTCGCTTTGATTATCAGCATCATCTACATCAGTCTGTGTCTCATCACCTGAGATAAAAATCACTCACGGGACTTCCTCGCAGGTCGTCTCTTCACATCATTGGGAAAATAATCACTGATTCATTCACTCCCTTCCAGACTCACTGCGATCCTGACCAGGATAAAGTAGTAAATGAAAATGAATGAATCATTTGAAATCGAACAACCACATCGTTCTCGTTCATTTGTATTTCATTTGAATTTCTCGTGAGCTCAGGTTGTGTTACGAACAAGCAGCGCACTTGCTATCAGGAATACTGGGAATTAATGGCAGCTACAGTGGAACAAAAACAGGAACTGGACGGAAACTAAAAGATCCAGAGCCATGTGAAGTTCACTGTGCTGTAAAAGAGCTTTGTGAAATCTTCATAAATGATTTTTGTAGACTTTCATATACTTTCAGTACATATAAATTTCCATATTCAGTGTCACTGCTGAATATTGTTACTTATTTGTCAGTTATGTGGTGCCATTATATTAGTCCTATTTTCTAGTCCCGCTCTATCTCCCTCTCTCTCTCTTTCTTTGTGTGCCGTTCTCTTTCTCGCTCATTTTCCTGTGTATTTACAGAAAAGGCACTGTAGCGTGAAGGGATGGAGGGACAGGAGGAGGAGGGGGACTTGTTGAGTTGACTTGATTACCGGCCCCCGGGAGCCCTTGCTGTGGAACCACTTAAAAGATAATGCCCCAAACGATGTTTTTTAAACTGTGGCCGGCATAGAGCGCAGTTGAAACAATATGACTGATGTAAGGGAAATGAGAGCTGAATGGTCGTGTTTACAGGCCCTCAATGTTCACACATAAGCAGCAAATTCCAACATAAACATCCACTTAGGGCATGTAAATGCACCAGCTATTAATAACTTCTTTCATCTTTCACCCAGAGAGTGAACATGACCTTCAGTGGTCTCTCTCTCTCTGTCTCTCTCTGTCTCTCTCTCTCTCTCTGTCTCTCTCTTTCTGTGTCTCTCTCTCTCTCTGTCTCTCTATGTCTCTCTCGCTCTGTCTCTCTCTGTCTCTGTGTCTCTCTTTCTCTGTCTCACTCTCTGTCTCTCTCTCCCTCTGTCTCTCTCTCTCTCATTCTCTGTCTCTCTCCCTCTGTCTCTGTCTCTATGTCTCTCTCTCTCTCTCTCTTTCTGTCTGTCTCTCTCTATCTATCTCTCTCTCTGTCTCTCTCTCTGTGTCTCTCTCTCTGTCTCTCTCTTTCTGTGTCTCTCTCTCTGTCTCTCTCTCTCTCTGTCTCTCTCGCTCTGTCTCTCTCTGTCTCTCTCTCTCTCTCTGTGTCTCTCTTTCTCTGTCTCACTCTCTGTCGCTCTGTGTGTGTGTCTGTATCTTTCTCTAAGTCTGTCTTTCTTTCTCTCTCTCTCCATGTTTCTGTTTCTTTCTTTGTGTCTGTCTTTCTATCGCTCTCTGCCTGTGTCTCTCTCTGTCTACCTCTCTCTCTCTCTCTCTCTCTCTCTCTCTCTCTCTCTCTCTCTCTATCTCTCTCTCTCTCTCTCATTTTGTATTTTTTGCCTTGTGTGTCTCCCTATGTCTCGGTCTATCTTTCTCTTGTCTCTCTCTCTGTTTATCTGTCTGTTCCTCTTTGTCATTCATTCTGTCCATTGCTCTTTCTCTCTGTCTATCTGTGTCTCTTCTCTTTGTTTCTGTCTCTCTCTCTTCTCTTTCTCTGTTGCTTTGTCTGCCTCCACTCTCTTTCTATCTCTCTCTCTCTTTCTCCCTATGTTTCTCTTGTTTCTCTGTCTGCCTGTCCCTCTCTTTTCTTTCTCTCTGTCTGTTTCTCTCTGTCTCTCTGTGTCGCTCTTCTTTCTCTCTCTCTCTCTCCCTTTCTCTCTCTCACTATCTTTCTAAGGTATTATTGATTGTCTAATTTGCTATTAATATATAAAAATAATATATAAAAAAGAAAGAAACAACGTCCTTTATACAAGTCTAGAACATCATTTCTTTTGGCTTGTCTCTGGGAGAACCCTAAAAGCTTTCTCTTCTCTACACTTTTTTTCTTCAGAAGAAGAACCCCTTTAAGAAGTGACAAACCCTCAACATTAGATCCAGGCCATTTCATGTGTGTGTTGGGGGGAGATTTGTAGCAGCAGACACTTTCTCTATACCTGTTGCTAAAGACAGAGAGAGAGAGAGAGAGAGAGAGAGAGAGAGAGAGAGAGAGAGAGAATGTTGTTCTCAGTGGCCTTGACCTGGACAAACGCAAGTCATCTCGGTTTGATTCCTTTTACACAGTCGGTGTGGCTTAAAGCTAAACGAATCGTGTCGACTCACGTCAGCTCCAGCGGGAGAGGAAAAGGGGAAACAAGACCTCCATTTCCAGTTCAAGGGTTGTGTTATTGCAGAGCTCGTGTAAATAATAGCCATATGCTGCCATATTATTTTTCATCAGCGGCTAAAGGATGTCCTTAGAAATAATAGAAAGCTAACAACTCTCTCTCTCTCTCTCTCTCTCTCTCTCTCTCTCTCTCTCTCTCTCTCTCTCTCTCTCTCTCTCTCTCTCTGCACACACACACACTCACACATTTTTAAACTGAATGGTACTGATGCCCAGGGAATCAATAGCAGCAGCAATTCTTGCCACACATGTTTTATTGAGATTACTCACACACCCCAATGCTGCATTCATTAAAATAAATAATGAAATAAATCCATACATTTTCTATACTCAGGGCACAAGACAGTTGACACCATGGACAGCGTGCCAGTCCATCACAGGGCACAACTGCACACACATTCACACACCATGGACAATTTGGAAATGCCAATCAGCCTAGAAAGACAAGTGTCTTTGGACTGGCGGAGGAAACCGGAGTTCCTGGAGGAAGTGGGGACATGGGGAGGACACACGGGCTCCATGCACACAGGACAGAGGTGGAATTTGCACTCACAACCCCAATCGTGCAAGACAAACTTGCTAACCACTAAGCCACCATGCCTCCCCCAATAAATTATTATTATTATTATTATTATTATTATTATTATTATTATTATTATTATTATTATTATTATTTTATGCAACCTCTCATTTTCTCTAACCTAGTTAAAACCCAGTACACTGTTTTGCTAGAGTCTGCATTTCAAGAAGTTCATGAAATCTATAAATTGCTAGATTAGGGAGAAAAAAATCTGGGAAAAAAAAATAAAAAAATTATGTTATTATGGTTATTGTGGTTATTATGGATACTATGGTAACCTGTGGTGTAAGAGAAAGAAAGAAAAAGAAAAAAAAAAACACTTGAGGATGTGCTGGTATAGGAAAAGAATCAACTTTGTGGTATTAAACACTAACTCTGCAGCACATGACACCACCCTATCTCTGATTATTTACCTGTAACAGCATGCCCCGTACGTATTGGTAATGAATCAACTTCAGGAAAATGCTTAATCAGACAGTAACTCCAGAAGGGCTAAGAAAATTGAATTCATTCAAATGAGCGATGAATTGTATTTGATTTCATACGAATGCAGGGGCGTAGGAGCGATTTTCAACCTCGGGGGGTGGGGCTGCTGAGATGCTAGGGGGTTTCGGGGGCATGTTCCCTCGAAAAGATTTTTGTTTTTTTTAAATAAAGCACGTAAATGCTCATTTCTAATGACTTTAGTCACAAGCTCTTTGAATACTTTTCACTGGTTAAATATTTGTAAAACACACAGACAGACGTAAAAGGTGACCAATAGCATTGATTCATGAAAAAAATAAATAAAAATGGCGAAATATACGAGTTCTGATGTATGTCACTGAATGAAGCTCAATTTATTCATTAATATTACTCCAAACAGAGAATTGTTCATTTAAAACACTAGCTACTGTAATCATTAGGAACAGCTGCTAGTTTATGTAGCTACGTAGGGAGACGTGGGGGCCATCCTGTGAGGATCGCTGTTCCTGGATAACAGTGTGACCTACTGCGGCAGTTCTTGATGCAGCACTGTCCTACCGTGCTGACGTTTTCCAGAATCATGACAGAAAATGAAAAAAAAAAACATTCAGTCTCCAACTCACCAACCCGTCCCAAACATCCAACACGGTGTGACGTGAGCTAGCTGGCTATCTGCTAGCTATCCATACAACTTACAAGCTCGTCCTCCTCAGTCTTTTCTACACCTATGACCTGCTGTTCATCCTAACCCTAACCCTAACTCTAACCCCGACCCCTGCACTTATTATAGCAAAAGTTCATTTTTTATTGAATTATGTTTCTAAAAGTTGCGGAATGGATTCATCTGGAGACTGTCCAACTAAGAAATCCTCAGAGACAGGCAGGCAATGCGAAATAAAATTTGAGACTAGGAAAAAGTGGGCGGAGACAAAACCTAGATTTTGAAATGTGGGGTGCCCCCATGTATAATGGCTCCTACACCCATCATGTGTGAATGAAGTAAAGCTTGAATGCTTAATCTGCTTATATCAAACTGTGTATCAAAATTTTTCAAACTTTAGTTTGATATTGTGCGAGATTACATCTGTGTCATCATATCTAATTGTATATCGTGATCCTGCATACTGCATTTTTTTTTATGTAAATGATTTAACAATGTTTAACTGGAACATATTGCATTCATCACTGCTAAAAATTATCATCACGTTTTAAATTATTGTTATTGTATTTTAATTACTGCACTTTTATTCTCTTTTTACATACTTTTTTTTTATTATTTAGCATATTGTTTTCTTTGTCACTGCTAAAATTTATTGCATAAATCTTATTTATTGCATTTGAATTGTTTAAAAATGTAACCATTTGATTTTTAACAAACGTTTGTTTCATTATGTCTCTGTGTTTTCTTTCTTTCTTTCTTTCTTTCTTTCTTTCTTTCTTTCTTTCTTTCCAGTGTAAAGCACGTTGAGCTCCATTTTAAATGTGTGAAAAGGCAGACCTCAGTGTTTGAACTGACCAACATTACCTCTACTTTCCTTAGGAAAACACACCGGGCACTACCAGTCCGATCACATGACCTGAGATGATATCATGTGACGCGAGAGGATCCTCCCTTTATTAAGAGAGATTTGCTAGCCCTGGTGCTCTGCTGTTTCAGGACACAGCTGGGTGACATCCATCTGGAAGCCTCTTCCACAGTCAATTTGTCGGATTTCGTTAGAACTTACCACTGTTGGGAAACGGACAGTGACAAGGTGCTTCGCAAAACAATGAGTTATACAAATGATAGAAATGAGCTAGAACTTTGTTTTTAAAAGGGAAGATTGCTTCCTGTGATTTTACACTTTTAAGCTAATAATAATTTAAAAAAAAAAAGACAAAAGGAATTACCCGATTTTCTAATATTTTTGGATATGAAAGTGTTTGCTCATCAAGTTGAAGAGTTAATGTTGTCTTTGTTTTGCCTCTGTGTGGGAACACTCTAATCTGAAAACAGACCAAAGGCAAACCCATTGGGGGGCAGACTAGCTGACTTTCAGTCAAAAGATCATATTCCTGTCAGGATAGAAGAAGGCTACAGCAACAGGGTGGGCAAGAGAGATACAGAAAGAGAGAGCAAGAGAGAGAGAGAGAGAGAGAGAGAGATCACTGCTATCCCTTTCAGAGGGTAGGACTGGGGGTCAGAGGGAAACGGCATCTCCCAGGGAAGGCCAACAACTGGCCATCACCCTGCCCGCATGTCCTCATCAATCATCCAGCTTTGTTGACCAAGCAACATGATGTCACTATTCATTTCATGCATTCCACTGGCACAGGGCTCCACAGGGAAGCCTGCAGCTCTCAGCGGGCATTTCCTGTCCTGCAGCATTCTGGGATAGGCCTGCTTCCTCCAAGAAGATCAATTGGTCCTTTTGGTTTGTTCTAGTTGCATTTTTTCATCGTTCATTCATTTGTCATTGGCGCCTTGGTTTTTCTTTCCTTCACATTTGTTAGCATTAGCATCCGCATTGTGTGTGTGTGTGTGTGTGTGTGTGTGTGTGTGTGTGTATTTTTTTTTTCCTGCACCACTGCGCCAGACCCTGGGTGTATCAGCAGCTTTGTTAAAAACGATCTTTTGATGATTGCCTTTTAATAGCGCGGAAACAGCCTTTTGATCAAATCGCACTTTTTGATGAGCGCGGAACGACGACGTAGCGTGCAATTACGACGAATGCGTCTCATTTTGAAAGAATGGTGTCAGTGAGTCGACGTGCTCCAGAGAAGTCGGTGGCTTCTGAAACGGGAGGTGGGGGGTGGAGGGGGGGGGTGTTCAAAGCTGATAAATGCCTCAGGACCTAAACTGTCTGTCTTGGTGCTTTGATTGTAGTTTATTTTGGTGATTACAAAAACCAGGCTGTTGATTTATTAGCATTATATAAAAAGGGACCTCTTGTACAGCCGATAACTCAGTGTACACAGGGCAGGTTATTACTGCTGACTTTAATAGAGCTGTATTTACTGTCGGTCGTCATCACTTTCGTCTTTCTCCATGCTTTGATTATTTTGTTGTTGTTGTTGTTGTTGTTGTTGTTGTTGTTGTTGTTGTTGCTGTTGATATATCTGCAGATACAGAACCGGGTTTAATATTTGTCGTACTTTTTTCTGCTTCTCTTCCCTGCTTGTCTCTCTATCTCTTCACACCTCCTTCCAGCTTTGAGAGGCTTAGCAGGAGCTTAGCGCGCGGGTCAAACCACCCTTTGGCCTGCATCGCTCAGCCGTTTGAAGTGGTGCCAGGCAGGCAGAATCCCTGCGACTCACCCAGAACGCCCAACAGGTATGGGGTACAGATGTGCCCATCTCCCTCCTTGCTTCTCTCTTGAGCTTTCACCTTGTTATTATTCTATAGTTTGGTTCTGCATTCCTCATGCCCAGCCTGTGGTAGACACAGACCCTTCGACTTTATTGCTTACATATGTCCACGTCTCTCCCCCATAGCGAGGGGAGACAAAACACAGAGGAGTGCAAGAGAGGGAAAAGCAGGGGAGGAGAGGGCAAAACCCGCCCCACCTTGAACTAATCGGGAAGGGGGCCGGAGAAGGTGCGGCGAGGCAGGTCCGTGCCAGTGGGGTTTCAATTTGTTAGGGCATAAACAGATACTAAAGGCAGAGTAATGGAGGAGTGATTTATCATGTCGGCTAGCCACAACGCACCCCCCCCCCACCCCCCCCCACACACACACACCCCCTGCAGCCAGGCCTGGAAATGCATTACAGAGACGTAAGCTTGAAGCTTATACAAAAGCAAGAGCAAAAGTTTATCAGATGTGCATGTGTCAAAGAATAAAAAGTGCTCATCTTCCTGTCGAGGGTCAAGCCTTCTCTTTCATCATGGATCTGGTAGAAAGTAGACCATGTTAAATTGTATAAAAAGGCACATGAGTTGGACATGTAAGGAAATATGTCTTGAAATAAACGGATTATTTCTGTGCCGAGAAATCGTGTTTCAATTTGACTTTTTTTTTTTTTTTCCTGCCAGAGCACAGCTATGCCTTTGATCCCGCCTGGGTTCTGCCTGCACATGGCTAACACATCTCTCAAAAGATAAAGGGGCAGAAATATGTTCCGTGATGATGTCATCCGGTGCTGCAGCAGCGGGCCGGGGAGCGAGACAAACTTTCACAGGAGAGACTTGCTCCCGTGTGTGTCTGTGTGTTGCAGCTCACTGATCTGTTTGCAAAATCAATTACAGATTGTCCAAACCTGCTTTCCCCTCTGTAGGAACTTAATCGTTCTGACCCCTGCTTAGGATCATTCAGATGAGGTCTGACGTTTTCTTTCTTTTTCTTTTTTTTTCCCCTTTTCCTTCTTTCACTCCATCATACACACTTTCTGCTCTGGCCAGGCTCTTCTCTAGCACTTCGATACATTCGTGCACTCCTTACAATTCAGCGGAGAGTCATTTATCATCATTTGCCTGTGTATCTGTCCCTTTGATCAGCTCCTGGACTTCATACAGTACATCTGCTCTGCATTTAGCCTCCCGGTACACTGCAGCTCAAAAGCTATTACCTGGCATAACAAAGGAACAGTTTTATTGGAGACTTTGTACCTCGGGTAAATCCCGCATCCTCTTTGGATGTAACAGCCCATGAAACTGGAAGATTCCCATGATCCAGATGGGGAAGTCATCATTTTTTTTTTTTTTTTTTTTTTTTTTTTATATGTCTCGTCTCAGTTTCATAATAATATTTTTTTTTTTTTTTTCTCTTTTTTTTTAAGCATTAAGTAATACCTTCCTGAGCGTATGTTTTATTTGGTAGAAGTCCATTAATTGCATTCATTTATCATTTTCGACGCTAATAGAGTAATAACATTTCGTACTGAGAAATTGTCGAAGAATGAACAGTGTGATGCAACGGTTAAATCATCTCTCCGACCGAGAATCAACCACTTGAAAGTGTGTGTGTGTGTGTGTGTGTGTGTGTGTGCATGAGCTCCCTAACCCTCTCCGACTCCGGGCGCAGTCCTGCGCCTCCACACCACTAATCAGATCTAATCAGAAGTGAAATGCGTTTTTCTAAGGAAGTAGCTGGAAAATTTCACAATCTGCATTTTCTCAGACCAAACTGATTAGAGAAACATTAACCTCCCCTCTTAGTCACTTCCAATCTAACTTTCATCTGTCTCGCCAATCACCTAATTATTTAGGCAATGACCTGGGGATGCAGTTCCACCAAAAGATGAAATGCATACCATAAAGTTATGTTTTTTTTCTTTCCCATTTTCCCACCGTATTTCTGGTTATGGCTAGTACTCCTTACAGAGCAAATGAGGATAATTGAGGTGTGTGAGTGTGAGTGTGTATGTGTGTGTGTGTGTGTGTGTGTAGCCCACAACTCGGAGGTCTATGGGGAGTGTGAAAGTGGTTGAGTCCTGTTATTGCAGAGGTCATGATTACAGTAGGGCTTCTGAGAGTCGTGCAGTTTCACTGCTGCCTTTAGATTGAGTATCGACTAGCTGTCATAGCAATAAAAAGGCATCAGTTGAGAGTTGCCAAATATGCGAACTCCACTGATACAAAAGGTCACATTGTAAGTAAAAGGTTAAATATACCTTCGAAGTCAATAACCTCACATTTATGACTTTATTATTTTATATGTACACCACCAGTTTGGACAAAAGTTTGGACACACCGGCTCAGACAGGGTTATCTTCGATTTTCTGCTATTTTAGAATCATTTTTAAGCCGGAAACCAGACTGGCGTCCATGAGGCGGCCGATCTTTTAGCGCCACAGCCCCCGGGTGTTTGCACGTCCTTCTTTTTCTTGCAATTTTTCCTGCTTCTTCTTTTGCGCAACTCTTCACCTAGAGCTCCTCGCTGCTTCTAAGTTTAAACGCAAAACTTCTTGATTATAGAAACATTCTTATTTTGAGTAAAAAACGACATGTTTTAAGCTACTAAAAACCCCGCAGAGCTGCTATAGCAAGCTAATGTTAGGTGAATTATCTTAGGGATTGCAGTGATAACCGGAACTAACATGTTTTGTGGACATTCTACAACATTAAAGGTAAGTTATACTGTAAGTAGATAAAAACTATGATGTGTCATTAATGAAAAATATAGGGTAAGAGGAACACTGTAGGAGTGCATCATTCCTGACTACTCACATATTCCTGATCACTACCAGAGTTGAGATGAAGTGTTTTTTATTAAACTTGGGAGGTTAGTTAGTTTGTTACAGTTACATTTATATAGCGCTTTTCTAGACACTCAAGCGTTTAACCACGCTTTGGGACGGCAGCCATAGTGCACCAGAACGCCCACCTCACACCAGCTATTGATGGAGAGGAGAGAGTAATATCGCCAATTCAGAGATGTGGATTATTAGATGGCCATGCTAGAGAAGGGCCAATGGGGGAATTTTGGCAGGACACCGGGGTTATACCCCTACTCTTTTACGATAAGTGTCCTGGGATTTTTACCGACCACAGAGAGTCAGGACCTCGGTTTAACGTCTCATCCACTGTTTTTACAGTATAGTGTCCCCGTCACTATACTGGGACACTAGACCTCACACAGACCACAGGGTGAGCGCCCCCTGCTAGCCTCACTAATACCACTTCCAACAGCAATCTTAGTGTTCCCCAGGAGGTCTCCTATCCAGGTACAGGCCAGGTTCAGCCCTGCTTGACTTCAGTGGGAAACCAGGCAAGAACTGCAGGGAGATATAGCTCTGGCATGGCTCTGGAGGTGATAATTACAGATAGTCCTCCATCATGATCCAATGACAGGTGGAATAGTGCAATTTAATCCAAATCACTTGGCCAAACAGAACAAACGAAACGGTTTTGTCCCATTACATGATGTAAATGTATCATTACTGACGATAAGTTCCAGCAGAAGGACAGAGATAGAGGAAGAGACAGGAATAGATGGAGAAAGAAAGGAAAGTTGGAAAGGGTGTTCGGCGAGGCTTTGAACCTGCTACAGGGTTTCAGTCCTCTTAGCCGCTCAGACGATAAGAACCCTTACAGTAGCTCGACCAGGGCAGCGGTATTTCTTTCATCTCTCTTTCTCTCATTCGCTTCTCTCTCTTATCACCAGTCATGTCACCAGGCATATTTGTACCTGACACCCGATCTGCAAACCAAACAGAAGCTTTAGCTTTAAGTCTCAGACAACATTCCAGACGAAAGACTAACCTGAGGCCAGCATCCTAAATCCCAGTGGCTCACAGGAATCACAGCAGAAACTTCCACTAGAGTTTGACGAGCTGATGGTCATGGTCATTGGATCAGTGGATCATCAGGAGGAAGATGATCTCACGCACATGCACACACACACACCTGCGTATCGTAAATCGTAAACGTGGCAGGGTTTCGTTCACCATTTGATGTGTTTATAGGTATGTCAAGCTTTATAATAATGAAGCATAACACATGTCTGAGATCCACTTTGACTGGGTTTAATACGGGATGATGTCACAACACTATCTGAAGTTTATCTGACGAGGGATATTATTCACTGGAACGTATAGACGATGTGCAAATGTACTGTTACATGGATTTCCATCTGTTGATCCCAATACGCTCTAAGCCAGTATTAGACGGCTGTCTTTTAAGATTATTACTTTTCAAATTGTATGAAATGAAATAAAAGCTCAGCCAAATTTTACAGGGTGTCCAAAAAGTCGGGAACCAACGAGAGTAAAACGACTTCATTTTGCATTTATTATTTACAATATATGCTTGACATGTTCACCCTTAAGTGTGTACTCCATGTCAGATTATACAGTGAAGATCCGTCTATCCATACATCTTCTATACCGCTTATCCTTTTCAGGGTCACGGGGAAACCTGGAGTCTATCCCAGGGAGCATCGGGCACAAGGCGGGGTACACCCTGGACAGGGTGCCAATCCATCACAGGGCACAATCACATACACATTCGCACACCCATTCATACACTACGGACACTTTGGACGTGCTAATCAGCCTACCATGCATGTCTTTGGACTGGGGGAGGAAACCGGAGTACCCGGAGGAAACCCCCGCAGCACGGGGAGAACATGCAAACTCCACACACACAGGGCCACGGTGGGAATCGAACCCCCGACCCTGAGGTGTGAGCCGAACGTGCTAACAACAGTGAAGATCCTCTAACAATGAACGTGTTATTAAAGAATGCATCATCGTGCAGTGTGATCTGGGCTTTCAAGATTTATCGGAACACTTTCCTAAACACTTTCTGGGAATTTATTCCTTGTATACTCTTTAACACAATAACATATTATTATTATTATTTATGATAGTTATCATATTCAATAACTGGCATAGCTGATAATGTAAGTTGGTGCTAAATTAGTGGCCATAAATCACTTGATGATATTGTAGAACATTGCCAAGGTACAGTCAGCCTAAATCACAGTGAAATTGATACTGGTTTGTCTGCAGTTTGGTTTGGTTTGGTTTCACACTGCACGTCATTAAAATTAAACAAAAAAGTAAAAAAAGAACATTGACTGAGGGTTGTATAGGCTTGAAAATGTCCTTAAAAATACAGAAATAGAGTGATAGAAAAACATAAACCAAACTTGCTACTTGCATGTAGAATTTGCAAAAAAAAAAAAAAAAGCACAAAGAACATGGAGCCAGAACTAAAGAAATGTTTAGACAGTTATATAAATAACTAGCTTCAAATGTTTTGCGTGTACAACCCAGTGTTTATTTTCTCTTTTGACTGTTAATCCAAATCTCCAGATTCTACTTCTCCTGCAGCACTATAGCTCTATCCTTCGGCTCAACAACAAAAAAATGCTGGAACCCAAAATCCCACATCCCACACATGCTCGATCGGATCGAGATCGGGGGAATATGGAGGCCAAGTCAGCACCTTGAACTCTTTGTCACGTTCCTCAAACCAATACTTGGCCATTTCCATTAGGGAATACCATTGCCATGAAGGGGTGTACTTGGTCTGCAACAATGTTTAAGTAGGTGATACATGTCAAAATAACATCCACATGAATGCCAGGAGCCAAGGTTTCCCAGCGGAACATTGCCCAGAGCATCACACTTCTTCTCATAGTGCATCCTGGCGCCATCTCTTCCCCAAGTAAGCAAAACACACGCTGCCTAATATATCCCACGCCTCGACAGGTTCCATTGTAACGAGATAATCAATGTTATTCACTTCACCTGTCAGTGGTTCTAATGTTATGGCTGATCGGTGTATAGTCCAATTAAAAACTCGTTTGGACATTGTTTAAGGCCAAGATTTGCTTTATAGCCATGGAAACAGCCAAAAAGGTCTCATAAATCTTTATTACAGACTATCAAGTTTTAATAAGAGTTGTAATAAACAACATGCACATCAGGGGGTCTGGCGTTTCTTCCTGCGTTCAGGAAGATGGTTGCAAAGAAATTAGTAATGCCACATAGGTAAGATGGTGATTGAATCAAATCCTAATGCAATCGTTATGTCATTACACTGAATAAGTGTGGTCCTCTCTCTCTCTCTCTCTCTCTCTCTCTCTCTCTCTCTCTCTCTCTCTCTCTCTCTCTTTCTCTCATCTCTTTTATTTTTCCTTTGCCGGAGGTGAAAGAAATCACATTTCCATCAAGCTAAACTGGTCCAGGCAGTGTTATCAGTACCACGAGCCAGAGTTTGGCAGGACCCTCTCTATAGTGATTAATTGCTTCTCTGCTACGGCCGGGGCTCTTGTGCCTGTGCTGAGAACCTGGCTGGAGGGAAGGCCTGATAAGCGTAGCTCTTATTAACCCCCTCACAAGGAGATGTCAGCTCCAGAGACAACACACACTGCTCACTAGGGCCACGTCACTGATGGAGAGTGGGCATGGATAAAACGTGAATATGAAATTTAAGGACGTTCTTTTTAAAAGAATGAAAGAATGTCACGGCATAGTTTTTATCCAATTATAGTTGCCTTTAATCACGTAGAACGTCCACTTCGTGCTCTCATTTATGTTATAACAGTTATCGTAATCGTCATTTCCTCAACAGTCTCTCTTTTTATGCCATGTTCCTGAAAACAAAACAAAACAAAAAAAAAAAAAAAAAACTAAAAACAGAAAGAGTAAACTCCTCTGTCTTGAAGACTTTCCTGTGGGGGAAACTTATTGACTGTGACAAAGCTCTGACACTGGAGACTCCTTCCATATATTTTTATATGGGTATTTGATAAACAGTGCATTTTAATATCCGTTTATCATTAGGCTTAGATCACGTCGAGTGTCTGTGACTCTCATGTGGAGTCTGTGTGACTATAGAAATGATAGCGTATTAGAAAGAGCTCATTAATTCAAACCTGGGAGCCAGAACTGTTTCTGTTACTGTTTAAGTTGTGCTGTTATAGAAAATGAATCAACACCTTCTAACCAATCGAGATTTGAACAGCGTTGTGATGGAAAGATGTTTTAAATGATCCTGGGTCTTTGGTTTCCAGTCTAAAATAAGCCTTGTTGTTTTTTTTTTTGTTTTGTTTTGTTTTTTTGTTTTTTTTTGGTTTTGTTAGCTTTGTTATCTTCTCCTCTGTGTAACAAAGTGTCGCTAAACGCTCTTCAAGTGCCTCTGCAAAGCTCTGCGTTTTTACACACCACGGTATTAAAACATAAGAGGAATCCGGCCAAATTACGCCACTTGAAGTCAATATGTATTACAAAATCAATCTAGATGACGATCTGCCCATCCTTCTAATTACAGGAGGTGACTGGAGATTGATTTTTAATTGCAAAAGTAATTACATGGAGCAGATAGCCAGTGACATTTGATTATCTCTGTGATTGATTAAAAGGCCTTGCTGGCGGGCCGAGTGGCGGGCCACGGGATCCAGACAAAAGAGAAAATTAAAAAAAAAGTTGTCCTGTTTGTAATCACACATTTCAAGGGTGAAATTACAAAGCCAAACATCCCCCTCTGAGATGTGCAGGATATTTTGTGTGTGTGTGTGTGTGTGTGCACGTGCCCTCTTTGCATTTAAAAAGCCTGTTCTCAGTCTTTCAGAATGCAGAGTTTGTAGAAGAGCGTTGGCAGAAGTCAAAACGACGGCAGTAATTATTTTCTTTGACTGCAGTCACCAAAAGCATGTTCATACAGTGACTGGTTGTATTAGATGACAATTGAATTATGTCAAAAGATTAAGATGTGCACTAAGTGATGTTCTGGCTTTTTTAATCCGGGTCAGTATTGATATAATTGTATTTATTATGAATATGAATGAAAATAGTCGCTCTTGGTTAGAACGGTCTGCTTTCAAACTCTGATTGGTTGAAATCTGTGGCTTCTGTGAAGTAGTGAAATGTCAAGACATCTTTAGTTCTCATGTAGTGTAGAGTAGTGATCATCATCAGTGCTCATTTTAACCCTAGAAGACATAAAACGGGTCAAATTGACCTGGAAGAGTGTGATATTTTGTTTAAATATTTGATCAGTCAAAACATTTATTTTTTGATAGTCCACGTTAGCCTTAAGAAACTTGTTTCTGGTTTCTTGCTCATATATAGTTTGGGATCCCACCGTGGCCCTGTGTGTGTGGAGTTTGCACGTTCTCCCCATGCTGCGGGGGTTTCCTCCGGGTACTCCGGTTTCCTCCCCCAGTCCAAAGACATGCATGGTAGGCTGATTGGCGTGTCCGAAGTGTCCGTAGTGTATGAATGGGTGTGTGTGTGTGTGAGATTGTGCCCTGCGATGGATTGGCACCCTGTCCAGGGTGTACCCTGCCTTGTGCCCGATGCTCCCTGGGATAGGCTCCAGGTTCCCCGTGACCCTGAAAAGGATAAGCGGCATAGAAGATGGATGAATGGATGGATATAGTTTGGGAGAAGTTTTATCAATAATAATATTTATTTCCTTAAAACTCCATGAATTACTCAAAAAAAAACAAAAAAAAAAACAGTTGTATTTTGTCTCTGAGCCAGGAATTTTCCTCAGACAACAGTCGTCACATGGCATCAGTTGTCACCGCAACAATCATAGCAGGATATTCAAATGACAGCATGCACCGACCTGCTCCTGTGATCCTGTCAGGTACATTTTGTCGACAAATATAAAATAGTTAGTAAAATCATGAGAGATGTCATGTTCAGAATTGTATCAAGTTCTTTTAGTAAGTATTGCTTGGACAGATTAACCTGGTTTCTTCATGAATACTGTAAAAACCAATGCAAATACAGCTCTTATGTACAGCGAATGTTGATCATTTAAGTTCAGTGCAATGGAAAGTGGGTTAAAAACTTCCCTTTGTCTGTTCACACCATCAATATTCTGGACTAACGAAATTAAGGGGGCACGTTGTCTTTTTTTTTTTTTTTTTCCTCGTCTGCTGGCTTCCCCACAACTCTTCCACCCAAAAAGCATTGCCATGTCTGAGGAAATGACACATTCTTTGTTTAAGGAAAAGGAGCATAGCTGAGCAATTCAAGTTCAATGGGGGCGGAGCTAATATAAGAAACAAAAAAAAAAAGAAAAAAGAAAAGAAATCAGACCATGATACATGACACATACAGAACATGATCACTGGGGAGAGTTTAGCAAACTAATATGCGATTTAGGACAGTCTACTTTTCTATCAGAGTCCTAAAATTATTATTTTATTTACTTATTTATTTATTCATTTGTTCACATCTATAGCCACGTCCTGGTTTGGTGAGTTTACGTAGATAGTACATGTTTTCTGACCATCAGCTGTCGTCTTTTCGAATGCTTTTCACACGAGATGTGAAGGACTCTTTGGCGGCAATCAGTCGACCCGCAGGCAGTAGTTTATATTTTTTTAGATTCGTTGTCTGGGTGTGTCACTGCTTTACAAAGTAAAATTGCTTTGCTTTGTTCTAGGATAAGAGCAGTCTCTCTTTCACCTTCTTTCTCTTTCATTGCTTTGTTTGCTACCTCCCATTTTAGTGTTACATCTCCACCTGTTGTTAATAAGACCCTTAGGCTCCAAAAAAAAAAAAAAAAAAAAAAAATACCACGCATATACACTTACACTCTTGGTCGCAGCCACAGTCATGTGGCGACACATGTATTCCCCACTGTAAGACATGTCTATAAATTACAGCTTGTTAAGGCATCATTTAGTTTGGACTGCTAAGCCGGCGCTGTCACTCGAGTGCAAGGTTGAGCCTTTAAGGCCTCCACCAGGGCGCCATTTATGTGTTTAATTTACAGAGACTTGCCTAGAGGAAACTTCCCTCTTTTATGAAGTGGTATTAGGGGGCCTATTTAGTTGTCATGGCAGAGATGTGCATGGCGGCGTGGTGCACAGGCTAGAAGCCAGTCGAGGAAGATGAAAGAGGTTGAGAGAAAGAAAGAGAGAGAGAGAGAGAGAAAGACTGGAGGAAAAAAAAAAGGCGAAGATTTCAAATGAGAATTGCTAACCTTTTAACTGAAAGCTTTCTCCTGGCTGCCAGGCAAGACAGCCAGCCATCCATTTGAAGACAAGCGAGCAGGAAGGGCTGCAAGAAACCAGGAGGGAGGGATTGAAGGAAGGAAAAGAGAAATGAATAAAAGCAGCTGACTCCCTTCTGATATTTTGCCCCCTCAGGACGTACAGGGTCTATATTGGCTAAAGCAGGAGAAGCTCTGGAGGGGATCATCGCAGACTTGGGGACTTCTACAAACAAAGAAGGGGAAAGAGAAAAAGGAGGAGTAGACAGGAAAGCAAAGGAGAAATAGATGAAGAGGAGAAAGAAAGAAGAGGTGTATTACCACATACAGGTGCATCTAAAAAAAATTGAATGTCATGGAAAAGATTTTTTTTTTTTTTGTAATTTAATTCAAAAAGAGGAATTTTTCATATATTTTAGACTTATTACACATAAAATGAAATATTTCAAGCCTTTTTTTGTTTTAATCTTGATGATTATAGCTTACAGCTCATGGAAATCAAAAATCCAGTATCTCAGAATATTGGAATAAAGAATTTATAATACAGAAATGTCGACCTTGTGAAAAGTATGTTCATTTATGCGCTCGATACTCGGTCTGGACTTTAATCCTTTTGCAGGAATTACTGCATCAGTGTGGCGTGACATGGAGGCGATCAGCCTGTGGCACTGCTGAGGTGTTCTGGAAGCCCAGGTTGCTTTGATAGCGGCCTTCAGCTCGTCTGTTTTGTTGGGTCTGGTGTCTCTCATAGATTCTCTATGGGGTTCGGGTCAGGCGAGCTGGCTGGCCAATCGAGCACAGTAACACCACGGTCAGCAAACCAGATACTTGGCAGGTGCCGGGTCCTGCTGGAAAATGAAATCAGCATCTCCATAAAACTCGTCAGCAGATGGAAGCATGACGTGCTCTAAAATCTCCTGGTAGACGCTGCATCGACTCTCGACTTGAGAAAACACAGTGGACCAACACCAGCAGATGACATGGCACCTCAAATCATCACTGACTGTGGAAACTTCACACTGGACTTCAAGCAGCTTGGATTCTGTTCCTCTCCACTCATCCTCCAGACTCTGGAACCTTGATTTCCAAACGTAATGCAACATTTCCTTTCATTTTCCCCGTGATTGTGGTTGTGTACTGAACCAGACTGAGAGATTAAAGCCTCAGGAACACTTTGCAGGTGTTTTGAGTTAATTAGCTGATTAGAGTTCTTCTCAGGTCGACATTTCTGTATTATAAATTCTTTATTCTAATATTCCGAGATACTGGATTTTTGACTTCCATGAGCTGTAAGCCGTAATCAATGAGACCAAACCAAACTAAAAAAATTTACATTTAAGGAAAAATAGTCAAAACCATGAGTGAATTTTTACATGTCTGTGGTCTAGACTGTGGGATTATTGTTTCTGTGTCGTAGGTTTCTTACATTTACAAAGCTGTTACATTTTAGATAAACAGTATGTGTTGGTCAGTGTGAAATAATTGATCTGTAAATAATAATAATAATAATAATAATAATAATAATAATAATAATGCAACACATTAACATGTGTTACATACATATTTCATAGCTGACGTGACCCCTTGTGAAACCAAACACTCTGACCTTTTAGAGCAGAAATGCCCTCTACATTTGATCCATTCTGGACTGGACATGTCATAAGCTTGCCCATTAGTGGACTTCTCTCAGTAGCTTTTCCCTCTGCTCACCATGGCCGATGTCCAGAGGAAGCCTCTTTCTGTCTCTCCCTCTCTCTCTCTCTCTCTCCCCCTCTTTCTCTCTCTCTCTCTCTCTCTCTCTCTCTCTCTCTCTCTCTCCCCCTCTCTCTCTCTCTCTCTCTCTCTCTCTCTCCCCCTCTTTCTCTCTCTCTCTCTCTCTCTCTCTCTCTCTCTCTCTCTCTCTCCCCCCCTCTTTCTCTCTCTCTCTCTCTCTCTCTCTCTCTCTCTCTCTCTCTCTCTCTCTCCCCCTCTTTCTCTCCCCCCCCCTCTCTCTCTCTCTCTCCCCCTCTTTCTCTCTCTCTCTCTCTCTCTCTCTCTCTCTCTCTCTCTCTCCCCCTCTCTCTCTCTCTCCCCCCTCTCTCTCTCTCTCTCTCTCTCTCTCTCTCTCTTGCTCAGATCTGTGCCCAGATAACAGTATGGTGTGTCCTGATGGTTCTCATGGCACGCACTGCTGCTGACCAAACTGAATGAAGGAACACTAATGAAGGTTATCCGCAATGAATGAATGAGTTTTATAAATGACTGATTATAGTATCATATAAATTTGTTTCAATCATGCTTCACAACATTAAACGTAATTATAAATGGACAAAAACTATGACATATTGTTCTTTAATAACCGAAAGTGTCTAATCGTGCTGTTGTATAGAGAGGGAAAATACAGTAGATATTTTACACAAAGGGCAAAAGATGGCCTTTTTACACCACTACACCTGTAATAAAGGTAGCATAACAGACAGGAAGTAATAGCAGGTTCAAATGTTGGGGTGTAATGACACAAAAACCATGTAATGTTCATAGAATGTTTTCAAAATGCTTGTCAATGTTATTAAAATGTTTTCTCACACAATACCCACACTAAATCTTCATTAGAAAAAAAAAAATAAAAAAAAATAAATAGCATTAGTTTTCTACAGCATTGTATTAACATAAGGGAAAACTTAGACTTAATGTGTGAACTTCAGAGGCATCCTAGATTTATCATTAATCATTATTTATTTACTTCTTTCATGAACATGTTGCTCTATTTTCACTTTGGTTAACAGATTATTCTGGTACCCACAATGCCCTTTGAGTACCTATAATGGTGCCAGCCGACAAATTAATACCAGAAACGCTAATATCACAAATATTTCTTTTTTTTTTTTTTTATCACAAATATTCCTCAATAAACACATTTCAATGTACTCAAGGTGTTTCAGAGTGGATGAGTTTAGAGTCGTTTTCCTTCATGTAGTATACAGTAACAGCATACTTGTGGTATATATTGGCACGCAGTCATATTTGACAGACTTTAATTTAATCAAACCATGCCAGTGAATGAATCCATATACTGTACAAGCTCATTTGATGACGTTCATCTCCGCTACCTGATCTGTGGCCTCGTTTGCTGTCTTTGCGGTCTTTTCAGGACAAAAAAAAAAAAAAAATGTCGCACACCAGGCCATGGAGCATGACAGCTCATTTACGCCAAACATGCTAAATCACTCTCTCTTCACCGCCTATGAAAAGGAGGATTAATTGCGTAATGTCGGTCTGACTGTCACTGATAGCCGATAATGATGTGTGTGAGGGGAGTCCAGTTGAAACACGGCGATGCCAACTCGCCCCGCTGGCCGCGGCTCACACACTGTTCGTTTCTCTAATGAGACATTTCAGGGAAAAGACAGAGTGACCTCTGGGCACCTGGTCGGTCATCACTGGCGAATTCCCATCCAGCTTTGCACTGTGAAAGGAGGGTGGGGAAAAGAAAAGTGAATGAACGCAACAGCCGTCATTTTCCAGAGGAGCCTCTCGATGGCCTGCCAGCTGACCGCATTGTTTTGATGGTTCATTTTTCAGCGTAGCGCTTGCTTGGTAGCTCCCGGAGTGGCAGCAGCTGATGCTGGCTGGGGTACAGCGTTGTCATTTCATCGTATTCTGCATGGCTCCAGGGGCCTCGTTGCTGAATTGTGACCCCTCGGAGCATGTGTTGATGCAGGCTGTTATCTGGTTTTCAACCCTTAAGCCTAGCTGATCAACACACTTGTCAGGCGTCATGGCCTATCTGCTTTTTGGCATGTCTAAATTTGTGGAAAGACGAGAGGGGGGGTTTTGAGGGTGTGCCCTTCCCTTCACTGTTCTGGCTAGCTGTATGCATGTATGTGCCTGCGAGGAAGAAGTTCCCTGCCCCTGCCAGCAGGTCCACTTTATCCCCTCTGTGGGATGGAGGGGGCTTTAAAGTGTAAACCAGATGAAAAAACAAAAGCTTAGGCAAATCAGATAGCTGAAACAACAACAGCAAACGCACACCCAGTAATCAGCTTAGGGAAATTAATGAAGAGGAGAAGAGACCCCCCTCCCCAATCCTCCCGCGCCCCCTGCTTGCTTTCGCTGACGAATTAGAGCACGGAAAGATGGGATGGGTGGATAACAGACCTGGGACTGCCGATAGGAGTTAGTGGATCAGGCAGAAGGTGAGAAAGCGTGTGTGCGTGCGTGGAGGCTAGGATTAGTGACGGACTCCCACCAGAATCAAACAGGACTCTGCCAAAGGGATCTCTTCCCTCCCAGGCCAAAACTTCAAAACCGCTCCCCTAAGCTGGAAGTAGGTGTCTGTAATCCTCTCTGCCGATGTAAATCTATGCGGCCAGCTCCGCTGCTCATCCTTTCATCCCCGCACTCGTTTTTCTCTCGCCCTATCTCTGGCACTTTCTCCTCCACTTGATCTGGGAACGTAAACTTTTGCACTGTACCCTCTGTGGGATCGGTTAAATCCATGCTTTGACTTCTTCACTTTATCCACATTGGGATAAAAAGTGGAAAGACTGTATGGAGGTCTTGATAAGTCAATAAGTCGATGGTGATCGGTTGACCTGACGGGATGTGTATTAGTAATGTTTGTTGCATGTTTTTACACCTCCCCAAAATATAGATACTTTGAAAAATGCAAAAAAAATAAATAATTGAGAAGCGTTTATCTCAATCTCCATTAACGTCAATATATTTTCTAAAACATAAATTTACATAGCATAATTTTAGACGTGTCAGACATATCTTTAGATGATACAATGTTTTCTGCTGAAGGAGAAACTATTCCTTGAGATTATTTATTTATTTATTTATTTATTTGCTTGCTACTGATATTACTGATGTTTATTGGCTGTTCTATTGGGATTTTTTTTTTTTTTTTTTTAATCCTTTGTCTTGAGCCAAAGCCTTTATTTTCTTTAATCTCAGTCCTCAAAGTACATAGGTACATCCATGTAAAATTCAGTCAATAAGTCATAGCCAGCCTTTGAGCTGTTCTAATGTACAAGGTATCTGAAAAGTCAGGAACCCCAATGAACCAATGAGTAAAACTACATATGCTTAATTTTGTATTTATTATTTTACAAAATATGCTCTACATGTTACACTCCACCAATCTTCTCAGCTGCTGTATCATGTTTTGGCGGATTTTTTCTCAGTACATTGGGATTGACATAGTTGCTCAACATCGGATTGCTTCCTAACTTTTCAGACATCCTTTAGAGTAGTTTTGACATCAAGTGAATGTGTATATATGTGTGTGTGTGTATATATATATATATATATATATATATATATATATATATATATATATATATATATATATATATATATGTGTGTGTGTGTGTGTGTGTGTGTATAGTGCATATTTAACAATATATTACATTTATGTGCTGTATACATTAAAGGGTTATTCTGATTTGAGTAAAGGAAACAATGTGTACTGAAATATGACTAATAATAATGCTTTATATAAGACAGTAGACAGAGTTTTGCATCGTAGGATTGCTTAAAATAAATAAACATACAACAAGCTAACAAGGAACTAAGCTAAACAAGTCCAAGAAGTGCACCATCACAAGTGAATCGACTTTACTGAACCATTCTACAATCTGTCAACCTGAAACACATTTCATTTCCCATTTAGAAAAATACTAGCCAAATATTACTTCCCTATTGTTATAATGCAGCTCTGCCCCTTTCTCTTTCACGGTTGTCCAAAAGTGAATTGATTGAAGTAGAAGTATTTTAAAACCTGCTGGTTGGTTCAGGAGGTTCTGCTGCTTAGTGTCAGAACTGTCAGAGGCATCCAGACGGCATGTTCTGAGCTACCTTTGATGCGTGACACCGACGGCAAATAGAAATAAAATTCCTTTGGAATAAAATCTTTCCGCTTTATTCGGAGCTGAATAAAAGATATTAGACAAAAATTGGAAAGTGAGGTTGAAGCTTAGCGTGAATAAGGAAACTTACCACGATGGAGGAAGTCTTTCAATTTAATAACGTATGTCAGTGATTCAGAAAAATAGACAGCGGTGCAGTGTGCAGTGTATTAAATATATCCCGTGCTTGATTGAAGCTCATACAAAGCTCTATTTATTAAAAAAATGTATTTGAATATCTGGATGGACCTCCAGCATCAAAATAAAGACACTGTCCTTATTTAGTGCTCAGGAGTAGACAAATCAGTAACACCCAGGACAAGCAGGTCACATGTCCAGACTGTTTGTTTTTAATTCGTAGTTGCCCGGTGAATAGAAATTTACAAAAGAACAAGAACGAAAAACAAAACACCTAGCCATAATTGACTTTAGCAGAGCGAAAGTTTTCATTTGGTATGTAGCTATGTTTAACCATAATGATTGGACGTGCGCTGTAACTACAGAGCGAGCTGCTCGTTCCGAATCTCACCGCCTGCTGTACTACACTCATCAGTCGAAACGAGATCTGGACAGATGATAGACAGAACTTTTCAGACTCGGAATGCAAAGCCATCCAGCTAGCATTATACATGTGCTACATGATACTGTATTCATATGCATGATCTAGCTAACTAGACGTGGCAGCATGGCTAGCAAGAAGATCAGGTAGAAAGGGAAGAGAAATAATTATACTCTATTTTTATTGTTCTCCAAGGTACAGTACGAGAAAATAAGGAGGTTAAAGAGCCCATAGTCCCACAGACAATACTGAAACTTGAGATCTTTCACGTCTTGCGTGCTTTCACATTCAGTGAATTGGCTTTTCTGTCCTGTGAATTTTATTTGTTTGATTGGAACACTATTTTAGCTGAACAAGCAGCCATAGCCATAGCAAGTCCATCCATCCATCCATCCATATTCCTTACTGCTAATCCTACGCAGGGTTGCAGGGGATCCTGGGGGCATATTACAGAAACGTTCTATCTTAAGTCTTAAGTTAATACCTGATAAGTTGAATTATTATTCTTCATAAAATTCGTATTACAGAAGCAAATCTTAACTTCATTAGTTTAGGATTCTTATCTTATCTTGCAAAATCGTATCTTATCGCTAGTTAGGAAATCTTAAACCGCTCCATCGAGTACGATAATCAACTCTCGGGTCTGTTACCAAGCAGCCAACAATGTTCAAGTTGCTGCTGCTGTGAAATGAACTTTAGATTAAAATGAAGAAATAAAATCGGCGTGCTTTTAATTTCAATGCTGTAGAAATAGAAGTTTTAATAAACTCGGGAGAAAAGGCAAAAGCTATTTTATTCGGTAAGTTTTCACCTTAACTCGCACACTCAAAGACAAAGAGTGGGCAAGAGTCGCTGATATATGTGTCCGTGGTGTGTGGCATTTACCGTATGCCACAGTCTGTGAAGAAAAGATTTACCACTCTAGCAAGTGAAACAAAAAAAAAAAAACTGCTCTAGAGGCAAGAAGGGAAATAAAGAAAAGCGGAGGAGGAATGAGCGACGCTCTGTCGCTGACCCTTTTGGAAACACGGATGTTGGGTGTCATTGAGAAGGTGCACCTTGAAGGTAGGATTAAACAGAGCTGGTTGTTTTTGTAACATTTAGATTGAAGGTAGCTAATAAACGTTATGGCTTATGTGAAATGTATGTAGCTATAATGTGATTATCGGCACAGGCATCCCTGGTGGTTACGAGGTAGGACTGGAGTTCTAGCAGCATGAACTGACAACAATACAGCTGTCAGACCTGGTGGAGGGAACATCAGTAGAGCCTTGTCAATTACCACCCCAGTGTACCTCGTTATGCATTCATTCTCAACTTGTTTATAGGTTTATTGCTGTGCATGTAATTTAGCTGCTGGTATTTTACAGCAAAAAGACAGGACGTCACCTCTCCAAGCCATGCTGCACAGTTACTGGAGATAGAGAGGGGGAAACTTGAGTTGATCAGAGTAAGAGTCGCCATTGAGAGGGAGAGGTTACAATTCAAAAGAGAAAGACTGGATGGAGCTGGAAAGGTCACAGCTGTGCAAAAGGTGCAGGCAGGAATTGTAGATCTTGAATGTTTTGGATTCTTTTCATAAGATTTTTTCTTCTTGATTGATAGGTTACGCATTTCTTATTCATGCATTGCAAGGTCTATTTAACTAAATAAAGTCATTCAATGAGCGATGCCATTTATTATTTGGGGGTATTCTATACCTGTTTCTGATTTGCAAAAAATCTTTGAATAAGTTGATTCCGAATGTGGAGCCCTGTGTTATGTCCTTGTGGTTGAGGTCTTGCTTCATCCTTCTCTGCTACCTCCACTTCTGGGTCAGGCAGTTCTGCTATTCTGTACATCTTGTGCAAGACAGCTGTGGCTTTGATGAAAAAAGCAACCTTCTCCTGGGAATACTAGAGGTAGCCTCCACTGGTGTCATGACATCTCCATATAAAATGTACACATACGTTTTATTCACTTTAGCTATTTTAATACCTAAAAATGAAGGCATCATGTGTTGCCCCAGGCAACCTTGCCACCAAATGCCTTATAATCATATTATGATCTCCTATTGCCTGTACATTGAAAGCATGGAACCCTTTTCGGCACACACACGCCTCCTCATCCGCTGCACTAGGGGCCTTCATTGGAAACAGTGAACCGTCCACTAGTCCTATTAACCCCAGCATCCTACTTGCTCGGGAAAAAAAATAAAATAAAATAATGGCTAAACGCTCCTCTCCCCTTGGAAACCGAATGTAGGTAGGTGATAAAGTGCTGATTGCCTTGGCCACTTCTGTTAGATTTTTAGATCTACCAGGCTGAGACATTTGTTATAGAAGCGACATCGGTTTGAAAATCGCCTTTTGCAAAAAAATAAATGTAAGGCACTAGTCACTTGCAAGGCATTTTGTCGGAAAGCGCAGCACATCATATGGGTCTTCCAAAAGGTCTTTCCACCATCAAACATCGTCGTTGTTCGTCTTGTATTATTAAAAATGTGACGCCATTCTCGGACAGGGCTATTGTAATGTGATTGTTACCGCTGGCTTTCAGAAGAGTTTTAGGTTAGGACACCAGTGGGGTTGTCCTAAAGTTAAGACACTTTCTGGGATTCTAAGTCAAGCTAGGATGCTTCTGTAATACCCTTTTCCTATCTATAGTTAAGATAAGATAATTCACTTAGGAAATGTTATTCTGTAATAACTTTTGTCCTAAATTGCCATGGTTACCAAACCAAACCGTGCACACAGGGTGTAGGCGGGATTTGTAACCCCAACCCCAGAGGTGTGAGGCGACGAAGCCATTGTCCCCCACTGATACTGCAAGTAAAAAATTGCAACCACTATAGGGAAATATTTTAAATGTTGGTGCCTCTGTGTTAGCTACCACAGTTTAGCATTGTAAGTTAGGTCCAGACTGGGCTGCTGGTAGTGGTGCTGGCACTGGGATTGAGATTGGTGTTTCCACTTGCCTGTTTAGCTTGCTAATGAATTTCTAATTTCCCCAGGCCTGTCACTTCAACAACCTTGGATTGCTTCTGTAAAGGAATGGAAGACCCCCATACACACGCTCACACATTCAGTCACGGTCATGTTTCATACTTCCATTCCTTAGCCAGAGGTTATTTATGGACGGGGACATGGGGACCCTCTAACATTCCCCATATATACTCACAGGCCCTGACTTGAACTACTGACTAATTACTGTGTCACATTTAGCCCTGTGGAGCAGCAGGTGAAACCTAAAGCATTAACGTGTGTAATTATACCATAATCACGTGGTAATTATTCTTCTAAAGCTAGCACACCTCTGGCTCCCTGCAGGCAGGTATCCGCCACACTTCTCTCAGATTTAGATTGAAAATACAGATAGCTGTTAGATGGGGGGGAAAAAGATTAAAACCCCATGACTGTGTTTGAAAAGAGAGTTTGTTTGTTCTTTTATTGAAATTATCTGGGTTAGTGTTTGTTTTCAGGTGCAATTTCACACAATGAAAGCAAGGACATGAGGACAAAACAGGGACGAAATCAGGAATAAGGATCTGACATAAATTTTAATTGCCCCTAATTTTTTTTTTTTTTTTTTTTTTTTTTTTTTTAAGCATAGTTAATGCTTTGTGTCAGGGTAGTGTTAATACTTATCATGACAACTGACATTAACCTGCATAAACAATTAAAAAGGCTTACGCAGCCTGTATAAAGACTGTTTATATAAATCTTTACACAGCAAGTCATGTGACTTGATAACTCAATGTGTGATGAGGTGACATAGCATTTTTTTTTTTTTTTTGTACTTCTCCCTTCTTCCATTTTGGATAATTAAGCGGGGTTAATTAGAAAATTAATTCTATAAGATGTTCTGCTGTGTCTAATGTCCTTCGTAAAGGAAACATCATTACTGACCTCAAGAGAAAGGAAAATAGAGAGGCGGGTGAACTAAATTGTTTCGTCGAGGTTCAACAACATTAAAAGTAACTCTAAATGGATAAAAAAAAATTAAGATGACTGTTGTTTTTTTATTAATACAAATTGTCAGCATTGGCAAATTGCTGTGCTATAAGAGGAGTAAAACTCTCTGGGTTGTAGCATTATTGGTAAATAATCAACTTCTCATTGGTAACAGTAACTCAGCTTTGCATCTGATCACATCACTACCCTGACATTAATGTCCCCAAGTGTTTAATTCCTTAGTTTTACAAAAAAATATAGAAAGGAATCTTTGTAACATTGGACAATCTGACATGGCATTCGTATAAGAGTTTCAGGAAACGTGGCCTCAGCAATATATATATATATATATATATATATATATATATATATATATATATATATATATATATATATATATATATATATATGTTGTTTATGCCATTTTTCCTGAAATGCTTCTAAAATGTCATGTCAAATGTTTCAAACATTCCTTTTTAAACAGTAGTAATTGCTCCAAGCTGCCTTCGTCTCTCTCTATATGAATGTCTTGCAATTAGCTATTGTAAATGTGGCATTTGTGCAATACTGGGTGTCCACTCTATGTGTAAAAGTGTGTGTCTATATGATAGGTCTTTTGTGTGTGTGTGTGTGTGTGTGTATATATGTGTGTGTATGTGTGTCCTCTAGCGTTTGAGAGCTAAACTGCCATGCTGTGCTGCTCTCATTAGCGAGCCCCCACTGTGGTACTTCATGAAGACATATGGGCAGGGCGAGAGTCCTCGGCCAGCCTCGCTGCCTCTGTGCCTGTCATCCTCCGTCTCAGGCCTGGCCTAATCTGCTGCTTTAATTTACTCCACTCCACCAGGCGAGAAGCAAAGCAACATCCGGCCTCTGGGGTGCCTTCACTTTAGCCCGCTGGTGACAGGGAATATGCAAAGGCCCAATTTCTCATCCGGCAGGGTGACACCGCAAAGTTCCGCCTGGGAACCTTGGTGCCTCTCCGTCCTGATAGTGTTGCATCTCTTAGCGTCACTCATATCTTCCCCATGAGCCTGTTGATGAAAGCGTTTTATTAACATGTTGATCGAGGAGGGCATTTGAGCGGGAACTGGAGGGATGCGCATATCGATTGGTCAAGAATAGAATAATAATTAAAAAAAAAAAAGAAACTCTGGCTGAATTATTTTTTTTTCTACTTCTCGACTTTCCTCGTTTTTTCAGTCCATTTTTTTTCCAGTCTACTAATTTACAGCAGGAATGTGGCAATAGGGAGCCACCATTGAAGACATGAAGTAATTGCCATCAGTCTGTCATTAGACTCAGGGGTCTCCTTTCTCTCCGAATCTCACCACCTCTCCTCAGTCTTGCTTACAAATAAGACACTTAGGAGACGAGAGGAATTCGCGCCCCCAAAGCTGTGATGTATTGGATTTTTTACGGTCAGAGCAGCTCTTCCACTGCCTTTTCATTCTTTTTCACTCTTGCTTGCTCACCCTCCTCCTCCTCCCTCTCTCTCTCTCTCACTCTCACTCTCTCTCTCTCTCGCTCTCTTTCTTCGCCTTTCAGGGTATCATTTGCAATTTAATGCTCACCTGGGGTGAGCCCTGACAATAGGCTGCACCGTGAAACACTCTCAGTCCTGGCCGCATGGCTAATGAAGTTGATGTTGAGCTATTTAGGTCATTGTCCCTCTACAATAACTGCTTAATGCAGCTCCAGGGGAGTGGATTGTTGGAGCGCTTAAAGATTCTATTAAGTCTTTACAAAGGCCTCCCCGTTCTGCGGGCTGTGGAAGAGAGGCAGGGCCATTTCTAGAGTTCAGTTTCACTTTGTGTGAGGCTTGTTGGTCGCAAATGTTGCAAGAAAACTTGGTGTTATTTTGGAAGGTCGTCACCTTCTTTTTTTCTCTCAAAGTCAAAGATTTACTGCCAAATGCATAAACGTTAACCAAATACACAAATTGGACCAAAAAAAAGCAGACACATAGATAAAATACAGCTCATTTGCAAAAGTTTTCACCCCCCCCCCCCCCCCCCCCCTTGCTTTTTATGTTGCAGCAATTCAGTCTGTTAAGAATGATCTTTATTATCATACTATATAGGCTCTATTAACTACATTTATAGGTCTATAGATATTTCTACATGTTAGATTTATTGTAGTTCTATAGTTTAGAGCTGCCTTATCCGTTGACAAAGTTTTCAATTATTGACGTATTTAAAGCCTGAAACATTCAACTAGGCTCAACCCCTCAAACAACTGAGACAACGGTATCAAGGAAATATCTATTCTTAGTCCAGAAACAACGAGTATTCTTTTTAATATCTTTCAGAGCGATGACGAAGGATGGGCAAAGAAATGAAAGTATGAAAGGGGAGCCTCATCAGCAATAAAACTATAAGGCAGAAATGGAATAAACATAAACACATAAAAACACAGCTTATGGGTATTAAGAGAAAATAAAAATCAGAAATGTTTTGCCAAAGTCCAAGGCAAACAGCAGGAAGCTGTAGAAGCAAGTAGAATAAACATTTATATTTCCTTTCCAGAAATGCAGTGTATTCATTTTTATTTTTTAACACGGATTGTTTGGTTGAAAATGAAGGTCTCATTTCAAAGTAGGGGTGTGCTAACTTTTCAATTGAAGATGCATATGTATGCAGAATCATTATAATTTGAGAATTATGTTAAGTCTCATCTGTCAGTGTGTGTGTGTGTGTGTATGTGTGTGTGTGTGTGTGTGTGTGTTTGAGGGGGGAGGTGGTCTGCTTTAGCCAGCACCAATTATGAACCCAGCGTTATTGTGCTTTGTGTTTAGCAAGCTGCGGGAGTTTTTAAACAATTCCATATGGCTGAAGCTACCAGCTTTGGAACCAGAGAGAGAGAGAGAGAGGTAGACAGTGAGAAACAGAGAGACAGAGAGGGAGTGAGAGAGAGAGAGAGAGAGAGAGAGAGAATGAGTACGGGCTTTGGGGGGGGGGTTGTGTGTGTGTGTGTGTGGGGGGGGGGGGGGGGGGGGGGGGGGGGGGGGCAGCGTTGGACTGGGACTTCTCCCAGGTCGTATTGAGTGGGATTGAAGAGAGAGGAGCTCTTAAGCTTCCTTTCAGAGGCAGAGAAAGCCCTCCATCTGGCCGCGTCTTTAGCAGGCCGAGGCTTCGCCGAGCTCACTGGCTCCGCTCAGGCAGAAGTAACAGCATCAATAGTGCAAAGACTCTGCCACTCGAGAGTATTACATTTCTTTTCATGCTTGACTTAATCAAAAGTGGGGAAGTGAAATTTACACCTTTTTGATGTTCTTTTCTCTCTCTCGCTCTCCCCCCGGCAGGCTGAGAAGGGTCATCTTAACCCATCTGATCCGTATGGGCGGCCTGCTAAATGGCCAAATATGCTAGGCAGACGGAAGTCCAGACGAGTCGTCCTTTAGAACGTTCCAGAAGGTTCATGGATCGTTCCCGAGGCAGGCCAAGCTTCTGTCTAAACAGACACACTACTGCTTCCAATCGAGCACCAGCCGTATTTACTTGCCCCGGGTAGCGAATTAACTGATAGTGACTGTGCATTGAGATGTGAAGGGAAGTAACAACAGCCAAATGTCACAGCTATGATGATTATATTTTATGGCAGTGAAAGGAACAGCAGAAGAACAGAGAGTACTAGATATCAGATTGCCTTGTTTACTGGCAAGCAAGTATTGTATCTGAGAGCGTTGTTGTTGTTGTGTGTATGTGTGTATGTGTGTGTGTGTACACAGTAATTTGGTGGTGAGGCATATGACAAAAGGAATATATATAATTGGTGTTTGTTTTTTTATTGTTTTTTTTTTAAATGTGGCAATATGTGAATGTCTATTTTAATCGTTTCATTAGCGAGACTTTCTGAATTCATTACAATTTAACCACAGAGCTTCATTGTTCCTTATTGTGTCAATATACAATCAAATGAAAATAGCGGCTTGCCTCATCAAGAAAGAAAAAAAAAAAAAAAAAAGGAAAGCGTTAGCTAGCAGATTTTAGCACACCAACACAGCAGCGGTTGTTCTGGGATTTAAGTTTTAATGAGTCGTCACTGCTTGGAGCCTTTAGCTCACACTAGGCTTATGGTGTTCAGCTTCAGTGTGTCCTGCTGATTGTTTATGCGTGTATTGAGTGCTATTAGTCTCTGCCGTGTGTGTGTGTGTGTGTGTGTGTGTGTGTGGTTGTGTATTTGTATGTGACAAGACTTAGGGCTTCATTGTATGTGTGCTTGTGTGTTTGTGTGTGTGAGAGCCATTGGGCCCTGCTGAGATCTGTTTGCACCTCTTAATGAAGTCTGAGCCTGCCGAGGAGCCTGGCCTTTTCCCAGCCTGGCCTCTCTCCGCAAGATCCACTTATACACACACACACACACACACACACACACACACAACACACGGCTAGAGAAAGCCAGTTATTTCCCAGGTCTCCTTACTCTCACTCAAACTCAAAGTCAGCTGTAGAAGTGGTTGTTTTTTTTTAGCCATTTCAGCCCAATTTCCTCCATTTTAAAAACATTCTGTTTCATGATAATTAAATACTTGTGCCTCTATAGGGCTCGGTGTTTTCTCCAACCATTCCTGTTGAATGGAAATCACCATTACGGACATGTCCAAGGAAGAATAGTGATGGTGATGAGGAGGGAAAAAGGAGGGGAAGGGGGGTGTTCGGGGTGTCACTTTGTGTCGAGTTTGAAAAGAAAGGGGGCCCCTGTCAAGGGAGCCAAAACCCTGCCGAGGAACTTGTCTGAGACCATGATGTCCCGACAGCTCCGCTGTGACAAGATACATAGTTTCCATTCAGCGACACGCAGCTTATTGGTTACTATAGTTTCTCTAATGCCCAACTGAAGGCGCTGCCTAATCTCCACAGAATGGGTTAAAAGGGCCCGATGTTTCGAGCCATGAAACCACACGTCGAGAGTCAAGGGAGCGTCAGAAAAGCACGCCTCTCGCCCACTTTGATGTCCTGGAGGGCGAGGACAGGCCGGAGAATAACGCTGGCCTCTTACACAAATGAGCAGGATTGGCAGCGTGGACAATAGATGTAGCCCGAGCAGGGAGTCAACATGACAAAAGTGTTCGAGGAGAAGTGAAGGACCGTGCAACATGCACATCATGGAGAGCAGAGATACATTAAACAAGATTACATCAGACCGAGTGTGTATTCTCGTCAAATATCGCACATGCTGCCACACACAAACTCACACGACCTTCTAGCAGAAGCTCCAAGCTAATAAAGTGAAAGTAAAGGTATGAACACTAACCCCACCCCCAAACTAAACCCTAAGTTTTTGTTTTGTTTGTTTGTTTGTTTTTTTGTTGTTTTTTTTTTGACATATTCTCATACAAATGATTCATTCTGTTCAATGTTGGTATAGAATCGAATACATGATATTGGAGAATATTAAAGGAACTATTAGATAGTATTAACTAAGATATTAAAAGAAGAATACACATAAAAATAAAGACAGTTTTGATTGTTGGTACAATGGAAAAAAAAAAAACAACTATTACATGATTACTATTATATGATTTTTTTTTTTTTTCATGTACATATATTGCATACTATATCTCCTTATAGTATTAAATAGTTATTCAACATGTTAAATAATTTATAGTAGACTGAACGATTCCTTATGGAACCAAAATAGTTCTTCTTTGACATTTTATCTGGCATTTGGAGTTTATAAGCATGCCAGTGTATTACAATATATAAAGCCATATAATGTTATTCCACACAAATATGTTTCTGTTTCAGGATATACCTGGCACAGGATATATAGATGAATGGAAAAGTATTATTGGCTAGTAAATAGAGAGAGAGAGAGAGAGAGAGAGAGAGAGAGAGAGAGAGAGAGAGAGAGATCAGGAGGTCAGATTCAGAGTGAGCAAGGCTTTTCTAAGTGCCTGTGAAGTGAATTGCAAAGCTAATATTGTCCAGCTTTTCCCATGGATTATGTCTTACTGTGGCGAACCACTCCACTCCACATCTCATACCCATGTTCCAATTCAAAATTCAGACTCTAAATGCAGACTTTTAACGATATTCGATGTCTGAATTCTAGGGGGAAAATATCTGCTTCACAGTGAAGATTGAACTTTTGTGTGGAAACAGTTGGGCAACATATGCTTTGATTCTAGTTCAGTGCTCGCAGTTGATCCTGACATGGCCAAGGTTATGCATCTTTCACGATTACACAACTTATCCATGTGCACGCCATGTTGTTTTAATCCAGGGAACATGTGTGCAGCCAATAGGACGGCGAATCCGGCTTCTGGTTTCTCATTCAGCCAATGAAGTGGCATCCCTCTGGTTGTGTGGTTTGTGGCAGATTTTAAATCAATTAAGTATGTAATTTGTAACAACGGCCGGGGCTGGTTGAGACGCTAAACAATGGCGATGGGATAACTGGCCCTTAGTGCGCTCTCAATGGGCTTACATTGGGCTGAATTAGCTGGCATATTAATGACCGGCGAGAGAGAGAGAGAGAGCTTCAGTCTTTCAGTGCTCTCAAATCTGCTTATGCAAATTGCCCATGAATTTAGTTCAAAGCAGTGTCTTTAAAGTGCCTCCCCCTTTCTCTTCCAAAACCTTTTCGCTCCAGGCCTCCCCCACACTACCGACCTTGATGAGCATGTGACATGAGAAAAGTTAAGGCACTTGTCCTCACTCTCCGTCTGTCTCTTCCTCTCACGCTTTGGCACAGTCTGATCCAGTCATCCTGGTTTGTGTGGGTATCATTGAATTGGATTGGGCCTCAGCGTGAAGCATTTGAGGGGGGGTCAACGGGGCGGGAGGGGGTGAGATTATTCTGCCAATTGTGATACTGTGTTCCAAATGTGGCATTCAGCAGGGTGGAGAGAGCTGCATCCAACCAAGTGACCAAGTTCCTGCTCCTGCTTTAGACAGAAAAATAGAGAGAAAGTAAGGGAAAGAGGTTGGGGTTCGGCTCTACAGGAATAGCGCAGACACCCCAACACCCCCCCCCCCTCCTCCCACCCACCCATCCACCCCACTTCCATTCTCCATTCGAGGGCCTGGACCCTTTGTGCACTTTAGGCTCCGTTTGAAAAGGCCCTGTCATAATGGTGCAATTGAAATGATACCTTTGACCACAATGGGCCCGCTCTGTTTCTGGGGAGCACTCAACGCCGTATTGTTCCCTTTATCTCGAGTGCTGTTTGGATGCATGCATATAAGCCAAAGCAGAATGAGCCGTTGTAGAACATCGTGTTGTAAAATATTGAACATGATCAAAAGCCTTTGTATCCTCAAGAGTTATGACACTATTATTTAGTTGTAAAGATTAATTCCATATGGTGAAAGTGGCACTCCAACAATCAAGGGCATAAACTCTAGCACCATTATTATGTCCATTAGCAGATGTTAATTTATAGTGCCTAAATACTATAATGACACAGAAAACAACGATGATGACTACCAGGCAAACATAAAATGGTGTACACACCAAATAAATAGATATAATAATAATAATAATAATAATAATTGTATTTATTATTATTATTATTATTATTATTATTATTATTATTATTATTATTATTATTATTATTATTATTTCTTACTTTCTTTATCAATAATTTAGCCCAGTTTCAATATTTCCTCACGATTATTTAAACTTGAAAAGACTTTAATACTTATTAAAAATATTACAAAATTGCAGTTGATGTAATATTATCTCTTGCATAAAGAACATTCAAATTCAAACTGGTCTTTCAATTCAGCTGATTTTTTAAATTTTTTTTCTTTTCTTTTTTTTTTTTTTACTTCAAACACGTGTGGTATTGGTATCTCATCAAACTCACATACAACCGCAATTCCGAAAAGCCTTGGGACGGTATGGAAAATGCTAATGAAAACAAAGAGAAGTGATTTGTACATGTACTTTGACTTGTATTTAAACAAAAAAAAACGTATAAAGACAAGGTATTTGATGTTTTAGCTAATCAACTGCATCGTTTTTTTAAGATAAACTTTTATTTTGAAATTGATGCATGCAACACGATCCAAAAAAAGTCGTGACAGGGGCAATTTAGGACTAATAGCGATGTGAGAAGTTGGAATAAGAAGGTGATGTGAAACAGGTGAAGCAATCGTCTAATCATAGCATATAAGGAGCCTCCAACAACGGCCTAGTCCTTCAAGAGCAAGGGTGGGTCGAGGCTCGCCGATCTGCCAACAGATGCGAAGAGAATAATCCAGCACTTTGAGAACAACAGACTTCGAAGACAAATCGGTAGGATTTTGGGCGTTTCACCTTCTATAGTGCAGAATATAATTAAAAGATTCAAGGAATCCGGTCAAATCTCGGTGCATAAAGGGCGAGGCTGAAAACCACTTCTGAATGCGTGTGATCTCCGATCCCTCAGACATCACGGTCTTAAAAACCGTCATGAGTCTGTACCGGAGATCCTGACATGGGCTCAGGAATACTTTGTTAAACCTTTCTCGGTCGACACCATTCGCCGCTGCATCCACAGATGCACATGCAAGTTAAGGCTTTACTATGCAAAGCAGAAGCCGTACATCAACACTGTCCAGAAGCACCGCTGACTTCTCTGGGCTCGATCTCATCTGAGATGGACAGTAGCACAGTGGAATCGCGTTTTGGGGTCCGACGAGTCGAAGTTTCAAATAGTTTTAGGTCAAAACAGCCAAAAACCAGCGTCTGTCATGGTATGGGGTGTGTCAGTGCCTATGGCGGGTAACTTGCACATCTGTGAGGGCAGCATTAATGCAGAAAGATACGTACACATTTTGGAGCAACATATCCTGCCATCCAGAGCAGGACAACGCCAAACCACATTCTGCCCGGATTACAAGCGCATGGTTGCGTAAGCAGAGCGTGCGTGTGCTAGCACGGCCTGCCTGCAGTCCTGACCTGTCTCTGATTGAGAATGTAAGGTGCATTATGAAGAGCAAAATAAGGAAATGAAGGCCCAGTGCAGTTGCGCAGCTGAAGAAATGTACAATGGATGAATGGGGGAAAATTCCACTTGCTAAACTTAACCAACCGGTGTCTTCACTCAGCGTCCAAACGCTTAATAAGTGTTATTAAAAGAAAAGGTGATGTTACACAGCGGTAAACAGTCGACTGTCCCAACTTTTTTGGAGCGCGTTGCAGTCATCAGATTTGAAATTAGTGTACATTTTCAAAAATAAATTAAAATCACAAAGTAAAACATCAAATAATGTGTTCATAATGTGTTTTTAATATAGTACAGGGTGAATTGATTTTTTTTTACACGGTAAAAAAAGTCATTTTTGTTTGTTTGTTTTTGCATTTTCCATACTGTCCTGGAATTGTGGTTATACATACATACAAACATATATATTTACATACTTACCTACCTACAGTTGCAATCAAAATGATTCGACCCCCGTTGCAAATCAGGTTTACTGTCAAAATGTACAGACTTTCAGCTGTTTGCGATGAACAAATCAAACAAAAGCGATTGAAATACTTCAACAGGACGAATGCTTCAAGTGGTTTCCCCAAATTCAACTGAAAATGCAACTTATAATGATTTCTCCAGTTTCAAAATGATTCAACCCCTTCATGGCGAGTATCTTTAGTACTTAGTAGACACCATTTTGCTGTTATAACCTGCTGCAGACGAGATGCAGAGCTTCTGGAAGTGTTCCTGAGGAATCTTAGTCCGTTCCTCATGAGCAATGGCCTCCAGGTCAGTAATGTTCTCGGGTTTGCGTGCTGCAACCGCCTTCTTCAAATCCCACCAGAGGTTTTCTACTTGAGGTTTGAGTCAGGTGACTGTGATGGCCCTGTAGAATCTTTCAGGACTTCTTCTGCAACCAAGCCTTGGTGGAATTTGAGGTACGCTTGGGATCATTGTCCCGTTGGAAGGTCCAATGACACACAAGCTTCAGCTTCTTCACAGACAGCATGATGTTTTCTCCTAGGATTTCCTGATAATTCAATGAATCCATCTTGCCTTCCAAACGCTGCAGGTTTCCAGTGCAGATGATGCAAAGCAGCCCCAGAGCATCACCGACCCACCACCATGCTCGACTGTGGACAGAGTGTGTTCTTTCTTCATTCTTCTTCCTCCAGACATACTGCTGATCCATCGTGCTGAAAAGTTCCAGTTTTGTTTCATCACTCCACAGAACAGAATCCCAAATCTTCTGTGGCTTATTAATGTGATTTTGAGCGACTTCTCTTGTGCTTTTGGGTCAGTAGCGGTGAACGTCTTGGAGTTCTGGTATGGAAACCTTCTGCGTTTAGTACGCACCTTACTGTGTTCACTGAAACCTCAGTGTCTGTTGCCACCAAGTCTTGCTGCAGGTCTTTTGCAGTCACTCAAAGGTTATTCACAACCTGCCTTCTCTGACATTTGATTGCAGCCGTTAATAGCTTCCTTTTTCTTCATTCTGACATACAGCACCACAAGATTGAGCACAGCAGTCAGTGAAGGATACCACCACCAAAGGAAAGGAGAAAGTGCTGAGCTTCCCTGAATTCTGAAAAAAAAAAAAAAAAAAAAATACAAACAGTATAAACCACTAACATTTACACAATCATCCAATAGAAGACACACATTCTCCAAAATGTTCTTCCTAAAAGTAGACCATGGTATACAAAAATGCATATAGTCACAAGAAAACAAAATTAAACCCATAATCAAACAGCAAGGCCCGTAAGCCAAAGGATACGCCGCGTGCAGCAATGGGCCGTGATTAACACACTCAACACAAACAATTGCACATAAATTGCAATGAATAAGAAAATATTCAAAACAAATTCAATCACAACAAATAATAATAAAGACAACAGAAGAAAAGAACTGCTAAGTAAACATGTCCGCACGCTGCATTAATACCATCTGTTAAACATGACCAGTCAGAAGTAAAATGGAAACTACTATACAGCGATCCGAATTACGAGCCAAGCGATAGAGTGTCAGACGGCCAAGTGATAAGACACTGCTGGTCAAACAAACAAACCAACCCGATTCAGTCACACACACATAGAAAATAGTAGAAAATGAGTAGATGTAGCCAATCTGGCAGACCAGTCTGTCCGCCCGATACGAAAGCCCATCACAGCGTCCCCCGGTGTATAAAAACACCTTGAATCGGAACAAAAAAACCACAGGAAATAGTCGTCATAACTAACCCAACTGCCACTTGATCAGAAATAAGGCTCTTGGTCAAGAAAGTAACCTACCTTAAATGGTAACTGGCATCACACGGGGATCCTCATCATGGAGGGAGAACACCCAGAAATGCGCTCTAATAAAAAGGTACACTGTGAGGCTCCTCAGTCCAATTAAAAAAACAAACCAATGAAGCCCATTTCACCCTGCTAAACATCAAAAATCAGCCTGCAATCCTATCACTCGCCTCTCAGGCACTCACACACCATGGCGGAAATGCAGTGGTGGAAAAGATGACGCTCAGGATGACACACTTCCATACAACCCGCACACTACCTTTATAACCTACGTAAATAGGACTTAATAAAGCACGCCCCCGCCCTCTGACTAACTCGTACTTATGCGAAGTGAGCCCCATCTGCTACACACACATACATACATACATACATACATACAGTACATACCTGCATACGTACACACATAAATACAAATAAACATACATATATACATACATGCATACATTCATAATTCCGCCTTGCTTCCGGTGTTTCTGGGATAGGCCCCAGATCCACCGTGACCCTCACCAGGATAAAGTGTTACTGAAGACAATTAAATAAATGAACAAATGAAATGCTTGTTCTGAACTTCTATAGCTACTCAATAAGTTAGTTTTAGACATGTTTTAGCACATATGTTACACTCTCTGAGCAACACTGACCTTTAAAACTTCTCGGCCACTCCTTATATGAAGTATTTGTAATTTCTAATGAGTTTCTTTTATATTCGTAATCATTTCATAATGACTTTACGATGCTTCAGTAACTCTTTTAATTGGGAAATTCTTGTTTCGTATATTATGTGGAAAGCGTGTGAGTCGGTCACCTGTCCTACCTCTTGAGTCTATAATGGAAACCATGCCTTCCTTTTGAGTATGTTCTCTGTCTTTCTCCTAGTCTATAATTGCCCATAAAAGCAGTGAAGAATCCCAGAGAAAGGGAGAGAGAAAGAGAGAGGGAGAGAGAGAAGGCTCCACTGGGTGACAGGTCTTCCCTGTCCGTGAAATTCCCAGTGCGATAATTTGTCTTTATGTTGACGGCCTGGTAGCCCCACGCGACGTGGCTACAATAGGAAGGAGGGATGGACCTGTTCTCATCATCCTCCATCTCTCTGGCCCTCTTGACACTTCTAAACCCCCACCCCCACCCCCCTTTCCTCTACTAACACCCGTACACCCCATCACCACCTCCTCTCATCCTAACACAGTATGCAGCCTCCTCTCTCACACCATAACCTAATAATAGAGCTTGTCACACGCCTTGTCCTGGCTACCTTTTTTTCCCTCCCAGTGCTAAGAAAAATGCAAAGACTCCATTGTAGTCATTAATTTTCCCATCCTTTAGAGCTGCTCTCAGGCCTCTGCAGTTTGACCTGCCTCAGAGCAGACAAGAGCAGGAATCTCTGTCTCTTTCACTTGCACAATGGCATTCCTACTCTTTTTAAAAAGTCACATGCTGTGTTTGTGTCCATGTGTGTGTGTGCGTGCGTGCATGCATGTCTTTTAATAAATCACATTCCAAAGAAAGAAAAAAAAAAGAAGTAAATGAAACACGTAGCACATATGCCAATATTAGTGATATATTCGTATTTATGTCCGTTCATTTATCTTGTGTCTATGAGTAAGTACGTATTCCCTTGTGAATGCACATTTATGAGCACGCTGTGTGAGTGGGCGGCCACTCTCATCAGTTAGATCTCCAAGAGGTCATACATCACAGACTCATAGACAGGTGTGTGTGTGTGTGTGTGTGTGTGTGTGTGTGTGTGTGTGTGTGTGTGTGTGTGTGTGTGTGTGTAAGGTTGCGTGTGTCAGCGATTTGAACATGCTTAATTATTTGTCATGTAATTAGTTTACAACATGTCAAAGCTGTCTAGAAGACCAGCCAGGCCAGAGAGACATGAATTCTATGGTGACCTCTCTCTCTCCCTCTCTCTCTCTCTCTCTCTCTCTCTCTCTCTCTCTCTCTCTCTCACACACACACACACACACACACACACACACACACACACGAAAAGAGTGTCAATAGTAAATGTTGCTAGGGTATTTAAAGATGAATTTGGTAGCATTTGTGTTCTTGGGTTGGAATTATTTGCTCACTTATTGGACCCCGCCTCCCATCCATGTCCATGTACACAAAGCCCCACCTCTCAGTTATACCCATATACACAAAGTCTCAGCTTTCATCCATGCCTAAGTACACAAATCACCACCTCTCACCCATGCTCATATACACAATACCCATCCATGCTCTGCCTCGCATCCATGTACATGTACAAAAAGCCATGGCACTCATCTATGCCCATATAGACAATGCCCCACCATCCATCCACATCCCTGTATGCAATGCCTCACCTCCCATCCATGTCCATGTACACAATGCTAAACCTCCAACCTATGCCCATGTAAACAAAGCTCCGCCTCTCACCTATGCCCATACGCACAATGCCCTGCCTCCCATTCATGCCTAAGTACACAAAGCCCCACCTCTCATCCCTGTCCTTGTACACAAAACCCCACCTCACACCCATGTCCTTGTACACAAAACCCCACCTCCCATCCTTGTCCATGTATGTAAAATCCGCCTCCGAGAATCAGCAGTGTCCATCTGGATGCTAGCTAAGTATACTTAGCTGCCTAAGTATCTAGCTAAGTATCTATCACTCTACTTATCCAGCTAAGTGTCTATCGCTCTACTTTTAACTATACTTTTATCTTTTAAATATAAAAATATTTGTAAAAAAATCTCTAATCTCTTTCTACTCAGTACATTTCTTCAGATATTAGCATCCACTCTGTTTTTATCTTCACAGTGATTATCACGCTAGCTACCATTTAAGAGATCAGGACTAAAGCTAGTTAGCCATGGTGTTCTTTGGTTCCTTGATGTAATAGACACTAATAGACTAACTGAAATCAATGTGTAACAGTGTGAAGCAGAGATATTAATTGCTGTGAATCTTTCTACTTTTCCTATGCTAAGCTAATTTAAGAGTGAATACTTTTCTACTTTAACTTGAGTGACAAATTTGAAACTGTGCATCTACGCATCTAAGTAAATCTTCTAGTAAAAGTTGTACCTAAATAAAGAATTTTATAGCTATTGTCTGCGGGCTGTTTTGACTGGTCATGTTTGCATTTCTAGGCACTGAAGCTTAGGGTGGAGTGAAGGGTGTTTGGGGGCATGTCTATTAAACGACTGACAGGAGGAGGAATGTAAACACAGTCACAGAGTCCAGCATGGACCTATTTTCTTTAATAGTTTTCTCTGGAATACAACACATTGACTTTGATCACACTGATCGCGCCAGTTTGGTTTCTTCGTGCTTCTACGGGCATTTGTAAAAAATAAAAGCAATAAAAATATCGACTAGTACACATTTAACGCGCATTACTCAGTAACTGCAGTGAGGAATGTATATAATGTGATGGTTTGATGTGAGTCCTGATACTGTTCACTATTCATGTTCATTCTATGCTGTACTCTAGTCATCGAGGTCCACGTCTCGTTTTTTTTTTTTTTTTTAATCCTATTTTGTAATCTCAGACGTCAGCTTTAAGGCACCATAGCATCACCATTCAGACGCTGAGACGTATTATGCACTTTGAATGTAAAACGTATTTTATTTAAAGAAAGAGAAGAGAAATCCTACACTGCTGTAGCATCGCGTTTGTTTGTGTAGATCCGCTGTGTTCCTGCTGATTGAGAAGCTCGTCAATAGCATGAGAGAAGCCAGAGCCATGCTGGCTGTGTCTCTGGACCTGTCTTTAAATTCAGCTGCTATCAGCCATTTACCAGCTGTCTGTCTCGCAGAGGGAAAAAATGCTGCTTTCTATAAACATGATACTGCCGAGAAAGAGAGAGAGAGAGAGAGAGAGAGAGAGAGAGAGAGAGAGAGAGAGAGAGAGAGAGAGAGAGAGAGTATGTGTTGCTGGCAGGTTCCAGGGCCCTTTAGAGATGGTGATGGTAAAACCAAACAACATACAGTCAAATGTTCTTTCAGTCCGCTCTTGGTGCCATGCCAATACACAGCAAGATTATTTAAGCCAAGTTTGTCCACTTTTGGAAATTTCATCCATTTCCAGTACCTCAAAACAACTTGATTGATTCTAAGTGAATTTTTATGTCACAAAATGTGACATCATGTAATCTCAGAAGGCATTATTCGTATTTGGTGCATTTTATTGACTGACAGAATTTTAAGACCTGTTTTTTACTTCTTTGTCATTGTTGTTGTTGTTTTTGTTGCTGTTGTTGTTTTTTTGTTGTTTGTTTGTTTTTTTAGTAATAATAAAATATCTAAAAACCAGAAGGGTGAAAGTGACGTTTGATAAGTTAGTCATGTGTAATTGTTTATTTAATGGCAGGTCATAATAATTTGCTTAGTGTCTCATTTACTGCAGCTCCCTTTATGGTGCTGTAGAGGAGTTTATTTATTTATGTATTTGTTTGTTTGTTTGTTTGTTCATTAATTTTGTTCAATTTATATAAACTATTTAGTATCACTTTCTAACACCCAAGGTCACTTTGCAGTAGGTAACACACACACACACACACACACACAAATAATAATAATAACAACAACACCAATAATAATAATAATAATAATAATAATAATAATAATAATAATAATAATAATAATAATAATAATAATAAGTCTCTTTACATAGGGGACTATGTTTGCCAATACTACGTCGGTTGTGCCTTCGTCAGTGGATGCTCGTGGATGTCCACTTCTTGGTTGATTTGAATTTCTTAATAAGTCTGGCAGCAGTGTCGTGTGATTTTCTTGTTGCTTGTGTCCATGTTTGCGACCTTGCAACAGCGTCCTGATCCAGCCATGAGAATGATTTCAATGCTTTCTTCTTTTGTCAAAGGCATTCTTAAATGCTATCTGAAAAAAAAAAAAAAAAAAAAAAAAAAAAAAGTATATATATATATATATATATATATATATATATATATATATATATATATATATATATATATATATATTTATATTTATATTTATATTTATATATATATATATATACTACGAACAATTTTGAGAAATGTGTTAATTCATCCTATGTATGGAGTCTTTGGGGACATCCTGCAAATATCCATTTTAAAATAAAAAAATAATAATAATTTTAAAAAAATCCTATACCTAGCTTCCTAAATTTAGATTCCTAAACCTAAATTTTGAGCTTTTTTGGCAGAATGGAATATGAAAAACATTAAAAACTTTCATTCAGTTTCATCCCCAAATGCACAGGTCACCAACAGGGGGAGATACGTATGAAGATCTGAACAGGGAAGACGCCTGGAAAGTAGCTAACATCTGTTAGAAAGACGGCATCTTTGTATTCGTGCATGGTTATCATAGTTCTGACAGAAATAACGCACACTGATATCACTCAAATCAGTGTAGAGAAATGCTCAGCTATGAGCCTCGACAGGTTTTACCAAGACTCAGAGAAAAGATTCAGAAAACAAGTCATTTTCGAATATGGATTGAAGAGGTCATGCATGGATTGTTAAGAAGAAAAGGAAGAATATTGTATGAAGAGATTTTTTTTATTCACTTGAGATTAACGGTGATCAAAATCTCTGCCTCTTTCAATTAGACATAGATTTTTTTTTCCCCCAGTAAAATACACAGTCACACTTTCTATTTTATCCTTTCTTCTTCTTCTTTTTTTTTTTTTACTTTAAAGATTTAAAATGAGCCCCTTGCTTGAAGTTTAACCCCTTAAATCCTAGCTTATTATTCAGTTATTCCTGGTAAAGCATAATATCCAGTAATTACTATGAATTATTCAGCAGCTGTATAGTTACTGTAAGCCTGGACCGGCTGATAGATCCTGGGAGTGTGAAGGGTTAACGATAGATCCTGCGAGTGTAAAGCGTTAACAAAAAAGTGTTCAAGAACATTTGGATAGCAAGAGAAATGGTTTTTATATCACCAAAAATGTGTTTCAACAGAGAGTTTGCAAAAACAGACATGTCCGTAAGCCGTACATGTTTAAAGCACCTGGCTTCTCCTCGTTTAATGACTTAATGACTCTCTGCTAGAGCACTATATCTTTCACACACACACACACACACACACACACACCACCATCACCATCACCATCACTTAATCTGGGCCACTCTTCTAACCTAATGAATTAGCTAATTAATCAGGCTCGACCCTCTACTGCTCCTCAAGTGCTTGTTTATATAAGAGACGTGAACTCTGACCTATGTCCCTCAAGGGCCATTTGCACCATCTTCAACCCGTAACATTAAATAAATATCATTTTTCTCAGCCGTATTAATGCCACAGTAATTATCCACACGCTCCCTAAGTGCACACACACTCCTTTGATTTGAGCTGTGTGGTCCATCCAAGGACCAGAACAGCGGCCTTGTCGTCATTCTGTTTTGAAAGCAGGCCCAATTTACCCCCCCCCCCCCCCCCCCCCCCCCCCCTTATCTTCATGCCTCACAGGGACAAAGCACATTTTGGAGCAGAGCATAAATGAGAGCAGAGAAAGAAAGAAAAAAAATAGAAGGGTATCTGAGCACATCTCATCCATTTCTGTATTCATTCCCGTGCTCTTCAACGGTGAGCGTTATCGGGGCTGATGCATCGGCACCACATCGCTGCCATTTTCTATTTCTTTATGACTTTATTTCATTCACTTCAACTTTTCATTCTCTGACAGATTGCGCGATCCATTTGACTGTTTCATTCATCTGGACCTGTGGGTGCAAACAGCCGTTACAGTCAATATTGGAAAAATTGGAAACACTCAGCAATGGTACCTCTCTCTTTGTCTCTCGCTCTTTTTTCCTTCACTCTCTCTCTCTCTCTCTCTCTCTCTCTCTCTCTCTCTCTCCATGGACCGTAATAGTGCTGGAATGTTGGGATTGCTTAATGGTTTTGCCGTTGTGAGGGAATTAAATTCTGCATCTGCTTTCCGAGGCGTTAATCTCGCCGTCTCACGTTCCGTCTGCTCTGATGTGTGCGTGGGAGATAATGGTTAAACGGGCTGGGGCCGAGCTGAGCCGAGCCGAGCGAGCAGGCCCCCCGTTATTGCCTTTATAATTACATAATTAACTTTTTGTCTCTAATCGTTACGGAGGTAATGGTGCTGTTAAAACAGGGCCCGTGCCGCACACAGAAAACCAAATCAAAAATCAATAATCCATACAATGCCATTACGAGTCCGGGAGGAATCGCAACAGAAGAATGCTGTTTTCTTTTCTCTCTAGCTGATCCCGTTTTTTTTTTTTTTTCTCTCTCTCCTCCATCTGGAGTAAATGAAGCTCGGTTGAGTGTGTGGTGTTATCTGCTATAGGGAGAACGCTAACAGCTGGTAGGGAGAGACACGACGAAGCAACTGGGGCACAGAGAGAGAGAGAGAGATGAATGTGAGGAGGTGAGAGTGAGGATGGAGTAAAGGAAGAGAGAAGTGTGGAAGAGAAAAAGAAAGAGAGCGAGTAAACAGGGATCTCAAATAGCCCAATAAATTATCCGTGGCCTCTCTCGCCACCCATTGTAGGCCGATTGACCCACTCCGAATGAATTCCATTTCTCCCCATGGTTCCCTCCTTATTTCTAATTTACATTGTGATCATATATGTCTGAAAAATGATATCGTAAAAAAGATGAATGTACTAATTACCCGCTCTCTTATCTCTCTCTCCCCCTCGCTCGCTCTCGTCTTCAAGCGCGAGACCCGTCACAGCGTGTAAGTGCGTCGCTTATTTCATACTGACAGGTGTAATGCATTCACAAAAGTGCATCATAAATACAGCAGAGGTTCAGCTTGGTCACCTCGAGATCACCACACCTCGCACACACACATACACATACACATACACATACACGCACACACACACACAAACCAGTATGCACACCGCACACTCGGAAGTCAAATGGATGGTTGACGAACAGTTCTCCGGTGACGAATTAGCCCTCATGGCGTCAGAGTAGAATGAGGTTTCTGACCTGGTCACTGAAGCATGATTATATTTCTACATATTCTCGCCATCGATTTCCCAACCTGAGAGCAGTGTGTACTGGAGCAGTAACCCGCTGTCTATAATGAGGAAGCACAGCGAGGCCGTAAACACACTTCACGAATGAGGCTGAACAGAGTGAGGAAACGCCAGGAGCTGTCAGTTTTAGAGCAATAGCCCTCTTCGACTGAGAGAGAGAGTTAGTATTAAGTCAACCACCGCAATTACTTTCTTTGTTTGTTTGCACTGCACTTAGTTTAACCCCTTATTGCAAACTCCAGGCTCTTAAACTGAAAGGAAGCGTGGATACTGACTTTCATACACTACTTACTTTCACACTTATGTAAGGAATCAAACACAACAGGATGCTCTTTTATAGGGAAAAAAAACAAAAAACAAAAAACATTGATGACTGACCCAAAGTGTTTTATTCCTCGTATACCACAGCAATGTTACAGAATATACATTTCATTTATTAACGAACATGTCATGCTTTTGATCTGTTTATAGGTAGGTTTATTGTGGATTGAACGAGTACGCTCATATTCTCGCTTACGCTACAACAGCTCTAAAGAGTCGTTCCATCACCAGCCACTTTTTGTCTATATTAATGGCAATAAAACGGAATAATGCAGCTAGTCACATTACGGAGAAACCAGAAAGCAGAAAAACCTTCCTGTGTTGGAAAACTTAACGTTGTAGCATTACATTTGACACTGGAGACTCCTTCCTCAACAACGTAATCAACAATTCTGTGGAGTATCCACCATACAAGTCCCAGTTCTTCAATTATTAAAATAAATAAATAAATAAATAAATAAATAAATAATAATAATAAAAAATATAAATAAATAAATAAATTAATAATAATAATAATAATAATAATAATAATAATAATAATAATAATAATAATAATAATTGTTAACAATTAGTTGCTGTGGTGTAAGAGAAATATATATAGAAATTCTTATAATATAATCTATATGAAGGCTCTAACTTGCCCCTCTAACAAATCCAATCTGACCCCCAAACACACACGTAAACACAAACTTAAAAAGTGCTATGTCCTTGATATTCGAATTCTCCTGGCCCTCCTGTCTGTTACCCAGGAACATCCATCAGTATTGATCTCTAATACAGTGTGTGTGAGTGTGAGGATGAAAGAAGAAAAGGAAGACTTAAGTGCGCTCAGAGTGTCGAAGGGTTAAGCACCTTGTCTCACATAAACTATTACAGCTAAAGTTTTGTACCTTAACACACTCGAATCACTTAATTGGAAACTTATGTGTGTCTGACATTGTGAGTCAAGGACAGAGAACAGAGCTGCATAAGCTTTCTTCTCTTGTCTTGCCATCTGTCTGTCTTGTTCAATAAGAATCATGTGACCTGTTCACTAGAGCTTCTTCAGTCATTTGATCTCAGGTATTAGAAACACAAAGATGAGCTGGAAATGTTATTTAGAAGGTATGATATTGCGAGCTTAACCATATGTATGCCCTGCATTAAAAAATAAATAAATAAATAAATAAACAAATAAACAAATAAACAAATAAATAAATAAATAAAAAGGACCTTAGCAAGTGACGACATCTTGAACGCTCTAGGAAAAATCTAATGCTTTCCTCATTATGAGATTATTATATAACAAATACGAGACTATTAAGCTTATTTCTAGACATGATCATTAATTATAAGCTTAATATGTCTTATTGTACTTCTTTCTACTAATAAATGCTTGAAATAAAAAAAAAAATACATGTATATGTCAATAGAATAAGAAAAATTCAAGCTTGAAATGAGTAAAAAAATATTTTTAAAAAATTAGGCTTAGTAATCTAATACAGAGATAACTTTACTATTAAAAAAGTTAATTCTTTAAATAAGTATATTTATACATGCTACGTTTTCAGCAAATAATTATTTGAACACATTATTATTATTATTATTATTATTATTATTATTATTATTATTATTATTATTATTGTAATGAAGCATTAAGTAGTACATTTTATTTCCGGCAAAACATTTCTTTCATACATTGAATTTATACTCTTCAATGAATCAATAAGAAGAAGAAAAAGAAAAAGATGAAGAAGAAGGATAAGAAGAGTGAAACCTCTTCTAGAGTGAATAACAGCCTTGAGTTTCTTCCTGTAATATCCAACAAGGTTGACACATCTAAATAAAAAAAAATAAATAAAAAAATACAATTAAAAACATGTAACTGTAACTACAAATTTGATAAAAATGTACAATATATCATTATTAAATGAATAAAAAGTAGTTATTGTTGGTGAATTGCTGTGGAAAATGAATACATCATGCTGTTATAGGAAAATAATGAACTTTGTAGTGGTAAAAGTAACTCTGCTTTGTGTCAGGCTGTGTCACTCCATCCCATCACTGATTGTTTTCCTCTAACAGCATGCCCTGTCATGCTTTATACCCTACATGTTTTCATACCTATCATCTTGTAATGCTGTACAATAATGACGGTCATTGCGACTGCCAGGCATGCCCAGCTGTCAGCAGTGTTTCCTGAATGAGACTTTTATAATCCAAACTTCCTGTTGCCTTTCCCTCTTTATCTGTAGCCTCATGTCATCCGCTCCACCCTTACCCGAGGGGGAGTGCACGTGCCCTCTCCCTAGAGTCCTGCACCTGGGCAGGGGGAGAGAGGAGTGTGTGTGATTAATGGGATGGGGACGGAGCCGGAGCAGGAGCAGGACCCGAGCTGATGAATGAGGGCCAGGGTGTGGGATGATAAGACATGGCCTATGAATCTGTTCCACTTCAACACTCGCTTTGATCAGTGACAAGTAAGGCCAGAGACAGGCCTGCCTGCGCATCTGTCCAAACAAACAACACACACACACACACACACACACACACACGTGTGTGCACGCGCAAACACTTGCCACAAGGCTGGGCAGAGTATCTGAGAAAGAAAAGAGAGAGAAGGAGAGAAAGGGAGGTGTGTTTTAGACCCCAGACTGAGCAGGTAAGATATGATCCATGAAAGTCTGTGTGACAGCAGGCCAGAGGCCTTAGCCCAGCCTGTGAGAACACATTACACACCACTGGAGCACTGTGCAGCTGTCACACACACCTCCACACCTCCGTTTCTGTGCCATGCCACTACACTTGTGTCACCCAAATATCTGAAGGGTTTTTTTTTTTTCTCTCTCTGTCTCTCTCTTCTTTCTGACATCCTACACCGTGCACGTGTGCAGGACAGTACTCTCAGGACAAAGGCCAGACACAGGCTGTCCCTGGCACAGACACAGAGTCCCCCAAACAACATTCTATCACAGGAATTCATCTCAATTTCAAAACATCTAAATTTACAGGAAACAAATTCTTCCTTGATCTCAGATTCAGAACTTAAGTTCAAAAGTTTTATAAAAAAAAAATATACATAGAAACAGTTCTATAATGCAGAGGGTTGGAACTTGCGTTTTAAAAAGTAACATCAAAATGGACATAGGAAAAGTTACTCATTCTCGGAGCTGGAACTTAAGTTCAAACGTTGTTATAAAATGTAAGTGGAAAATGTTCCTCATTATTAGATTCAGAATTTAAGCTTGAAAATTACATCATGAAAAATTATGTAGGAAAAGTTCCACATGCTAAGAGTCGGAACTTAAATTCAAATGTTACTTCATAATTTATATAGCAAAAGTTCCTTGTACTAAGAGTTGGAAGTTAAATTCAAATGTTACATCATAATTTGTGCAGGAAAAGTTCTTTGTAGTAAGAGTCGGAACTTAAATTCAAATGTTACTTGGTCATTTATGTAGCAAAAGTTCCTTGTAGTAAGAGTTGGAAGTTAAATTCAAATGTTACATTATAATTTGTGCAGGAAAAGTTCCTTGTAGTAAGAGTCGGAACTTAAATTCAAATGTTACTTCATAATGTATTTAGCAAAAGTTCCACATACTAAGTGTCGGAAGTTAAGTTCAAATTTTACTTTATAATTTGCGTAGGAAAAGTTCCTTGTACTGAGTCAGAACTTAAGTTAAATGTATCAGAATTTATGTAGCAAAAGTTACTTGTACGAAGAGTCGGAACTTAAGTTCAAACGTTAGTTCATAATTTCCGTAGGAAAAGATTCTTGTCCTAAATCACGGTTAAGAATTGCATGCAACTCAGACGTGTCTATTTTGCCAAACTCCGCCCAGTATTTGTAACTCTCAGCTAACTTCCAAATAGCGAACAGCACGTCCATACTTACCGATGTATGCGATTTCTGTATTAAATCCTCACTAAGAGTGCGTAAGTCAACTCTGAATACAGCAACGTGTAAAACTTGTGAACATCCTGAACTTAATGTGACATTTAAAACTCATTTTCCTCAGCATTTCATTTCATGCCTATTATTAGGAATGCGTAGAGATGTTCACAACGAGATGAACGTACTGCGTAAGATTACCTTAATCTTCTGAATACTCAAGAAATCCTCTCTTGTCTTAATTTCTGTGAAGCACGCAGTGTTGATCTGTAAGTCTCTGAGCAGACAGATGGGAAGGATGTGGAGCGAAATTCTCACTGTTAAACAGAACACTTTCATGTTCTTCTCCCTCTTTACAGCAGTCTGTTCTGTTTAAATCTTAAATCCTCATATCCTCTAAAGAAATTACCAGAGATACCAGAGAGAGAGAGAGAGGGAGAGAGATGGAGCGAGAGGAAAGGAAGGAAGAAAATCCCATTGGAGATTGGAAAGGCAATAATAACCTATTTAATTTATACTCTTAAAATTATTTTATGCTCAGCAGATACACTGTGGGCCCTTATTGGCATTTAAATGATTGCCAAATTATACTAATCCGTTTTCAGAAGAAATTTTCCAGCTCCTCATTTGCGCAGCTAATTGAGCACAGCTTTAAAGTTGACTTAAACAGAGGGAACGCGCCTGCCTTTGCTTTCAATCTGCACTTGCTTTTCTACTTCATTTCATTTTAAACCTTCGTACTGCTGGGCGTATCGAATTTATCTCTTTGGAAATCTACTGACGTTGAAACATTTCATTTTCGGTCTGATTATAACAATACAGTGCGTTCTCAATGTGCGCGGTATATTAATTAATATCCATGGACTATTAATATCTGCTTATGGTACACCACAGCATTGCTGAACGATTGATTCTGATTGGTCAGATGATTTGATTCTGATTGGTCAGGTGTTGATTAATTTTCTAAAACAGTGCAGCTTGGACAGTAGTTCTGGCTGCAAGGTTTATATCGTTTGAATATTGTTGAATTATCGTTATTGTTTCTAGTACGGTAGATGCTTCATATACATGGATTGAAACAAATGTGTCATTGTTGATATGCTGAAGTTTCTTGTGAGAACACATGGAAGGAGTTTCCAATTTCAGCGCTGTATGACAGTCAGTGTTAAAGCTGTAAGTTTACATTTTTCGACACGTGAAAGTCAGGACATATGAGTTTGCGCGTTCGGGTTTATGGGTAATAAGCCAGGCTGTTTTGTTTTGGTTCTATTAACTTCAAGAGAATAAAAGAGGCCGGTGAGGGTACAACTGTGTATAGCTGTGATTACATAAGTGATAACAGGAAATAAAAAAAAACAACTTGTTTTGCAGATGTTCCACAACATTAAATATAACTATAAATGAATAAAATCTATAATGTGTGTGTGTGTGTGTTTTATTTATTTATTTATTTTATTATTAATAAAAAATGCAACTTCAGTATCTGTTGTTGTTATTGGAAAATATTCAACCTTAGGGTGTAAATGGTAACACTGCATGACAGCACCCTGCCATTTATTATTTTTCTATAACAGCACACCCAGACATGTTCAGTCTGGAATATATATATATATATATATATATATATATATATATATATATATATATATATATATATATATATATAGAGAGAGAGAGAGAGAGAGAGAGAGAGAGAGAGAGAGAGAGACGTTGACCTTTGGATGGAAATGTCAGCGCTCCTGTACCTGTTTGAAAAGTGTCCAGTGGATAAAGCCTTATACGATGTAAATCATCAACATGACACCACTAAGCATGGTGGACCATTCCTTGTCCCACTTATTTCTTTTATCTATCTCAATAGCTAATAGTGGTTTGAGGTCCTCCAGCTTTATTCAGCTCATAAACATTAGAAACATTCCTGGTGCATATGGCGGCACTATAGGACCAGTGGGACTTTTATTTCCTTTTATAGTTTGTTTACTGGGAAGTAAAAGCTTGCTGTCATGTAGCGATAGCCTGATGCTTTTGACAGTGTTCAGGTCCATACAGAGAGTTACAGATGATAAGATTGTGTAGGTCCAGCCACTGGGAGGAAAACTCTGTATGTCTGTTCTCTCAAATTAATCTGAAAGAGAAAAGCTTTCTTTATCTATTTGCATATCTGTAGTATGTCTACAGCTGCCTTCTACAACTTCAATAGTTTTAGTTGCTTTGTAGGGTTATCTAAGAATTGTACTTTCTTGCACATACAACTGGAATTTCTAAATACCATTCAAATGGCTGCCCAGTGTAGAAATGGGTGGGTTCAAAAGACAGAACTGGGAACGTGACATTAATTACATAGCTTTGTTAACAAGTTTTAGACTAAATGTCAGTCGATTAATCTGGAAATGACATAAAATATATTGATCCATCCATTTTCCATATTGCTTATCCTACACAGGGTCACAGAGGAGCCTGGAGCCTATCCCAGGGAACTCAGGGCACAAGGTGGGAGACACCTTGGCACAGGGTGCCAACGCATCGCAGGGTACAATCCCACACATTCACACACTATGGACAATTTGGAAACGGCAATCAACCTACAGCAAATGTCTTTGGAATGGGGGAGGAAACAGGAGTACCTGGAGGAAACCCCCGAAGCATGAGGAGAACATAGGGCAGAGGGGGGATTCAAGCCCCAACCCCAGAGGTGCGAGGCAAATGTTCTAACCACTAAGCCACCATGCTCCTGCCATAAATTATATATAATCCGGAAAATAATAATAATACAATAATCCAAATAGTACAGAAAAAAAAAACACAATTAGTTAACTACTAACTAATTAGCCTAATATAATTGCCCCATACTTTTATATAATTTTTTACTATTATTATTATTATTATTATTATTATTATTATTATTATTATTATTATTATTATTATTATTATTATTATTGTTATTGTTATTGTTGTTGTTGTTGTTGTTGTTTTACCAATTTCCCTATTGGTAATTTATAATCTGTACCAATTTACTAATGTTGGTTCTTATCTTTTTTTGTGTGTGTGTTACGACCACCATCATTTTACAATAGCACAATTCCCAAAAACGTATCGTCCAAAGCCACACCCACAAAACACCACCTAGGCTAGGACAGACACGTGAAAGAGAAACTGACATGCAACATGATTGACAGGCGGGTATAGGCATCTGCTTGTCCTGATTGGATGGACGTCGGTGCTCCATATCATTTGTTGTTGTTTTTTCCACAACAACCAGAGTCTCTCCTCTGATTGTACACTTTATTGGAGCTGCTAACATGTGACAACAAAATATTATAAAAATGTTTACATGTACAAATCGCAGATTTTAAATTTTGTTCTTCCCTATCACCAATAGAGAAAAATAATAATAATAATAATAATCCAGGTTAGAATTATAGTCATCTCACTCAGTTATATTAATTTCAGTGACTCCAGATATTACAATCTGGTCTAATGTTTGTCCATCTCTCCATCAGTTCTTCACTTCTCCTCTGCCCTATCTTTAGGGATGACATTTAAAAAGATCACTGAATGAGTGCAAGGAACTCATTTAAATAGTGTGAAAGAGAGAAGAAGAAGAAAAGTGGAAAGATTGGAAGGGAAGAAGAAGCAGGTAAAATGGCTGGTTAATGCATACGCATGACTAATATCTCTCTCTGCAGGTGCCTCAGTCAGGCATAAACTGTAAATAGTGTGCACAGCGGCATGCCCGATGAAACCCAATTGCTTCAAATGCACCAAAAAGACAGGGACCTGGAATAGTGGGATTCTTTTCATGCTAAAGCTAATTGACCTATCTTACAGAGACAGAGAGAGAGAGAGAGAGAGAGAGAGAGAGAGAGAGAGAGAGAGAGAGAGAGAGAGATTAGATCTGCACAGTGTCTTGTTTGACATACTAAAACTGAAGGGATTGCAACCTACAGTGATTGATATTTGGACTACAATTAAATACTATCCATTAAAGCCTACAAATCACATTCATGCCCTAGTTTGGAGTCACATGGACCTGGTTTATCAATGAAATTTATTAGAGATGCACCGATACTAAATATCTCGGCCGATACCGATAACCGATTATTCAGAGTGATATCGGCCAATACCGATAACCGACACCGACAGTTCTGCCTTTTATACCTTCTTTTTAAATGAATAATAATTCATTCCACGATTCTGAAGGAAATGCATCATTGAACATCGAACTGGTAATATATAATATAAACCTTTTTTATATATTAACATTAACCGGATAGGAAACATACTACCCTGCAAATCTATTTTTCTGTGTAATATATACTTTTTTGTCAACTCATCTTCATGTAAATCTTTCAACGGTGTACTGGCGCTTTAATTCAGTCCGAGCAGCTCGAGCAGCGCGGCAATTTTTTATTTTTTTTAATTGACTCGACGCCGGAACTCCCGCTTCACTGCTGCTCGCTTCCGGTGTAAAATTTTGGCAGTGCAGAGATTACAGAGCTTACAAACTGCCGTTTTGCCGTCATTCCACACAAGAGGCATCATCTTTACACATAGCACAAGACCGATGTGTTTTCCCGCCCTCCTTTGATTGACAGGATATAATCGGCCCTGATCAACGGATGTTTTTAAACTATCGGCCGATGTTACCAACATGACGACCAACATATTAGCTGTAACGTACAACATAAGGAACGTAAATTTCCCTAGATGGCAGTAATATCCAGCGACAACTACAACAACAAACTACAAAACATCATTTTAGCTGGAGCAAATTTGTGCTTGTGTCTTTTGAAGTACCTCCTGATGGGTGTATTTAAGGTTATTAAGGATGCTTCTTGCTGATTTTTCGTACTTTATATCTAAGTATATAAAATACAAACTGCATGGCGTTGTTGCGTATCCCAGCCTCCCTGCAGTGTGTATCCGATGAACTAACTGTCACAGTTCAACCTGTACTACTAATTAAACCTCACAATTAAACCTGTACTATAATTATAACTATAATTAACCCCCCCCCCCCCCCCCCCCACCACCTCTCAAATTTTGACACATAACACTTTCAAAGCTCTTTCACACACACACACACACACACACACTCCACAGACCAAAGGGTCAGAGGTCATCAGATGTTGTAATTGGCCTGCATTCTGCACAATGTAGATGACTTCCATCATAACAAATGTCATAGAGGTGCCATAGAACACAAGGCAGGGGACACCCTGGACTGGGTGCCAACCCGGAGTGTATTTATGCCTGACTTATTACAGTGTAACTATGTGTTTTGAACTCAACGAAGCAGGTCACTTCTGTGAATCGTTCACAGATGAATATTGACTAAGAATATTTCTATTTGTATCAATTATTATAGGTTTATATTTATATTTTATGCCAATTTTATAGATTGGTATGTGTGCATTGCTATTTGTAACATGCTGCTGTATGAACACACTTTGTCATGGGAACAGTAACTTCCATTCACGTTGCGCCCCATCACGCCAACCCCGTCATTAAAAATAATTCGGCCAAAGGAAAGTTCTGATCTCTTCAGATTCCGTTCATTTTTAGTCTTCAATCAGAGCCAAAACTTGACCTGTATTTCCACAGCATTATGGAATTGAACAATCGTTCTATTTTGAGTTTAATCGAATGCAGCGCGTCTTCCTTGTATTTATCTGTCCACTGGGACGCTCATGTGCTAGTGGAGTGAACTCCACCCTGATCTGGGGGTCTGGAGGAACGGGACCTGCATCATGCCCTGTGTCGAGCTCAGGGCACACACACACACACACACACACACACACACACACACACACACACACACACACACACACACACACACATATATTCACATATCCTCAATTCCAGACAATGGAACTGGAACGTGTTCAGGACTATTCACAGCAGGACTAGCCCTAAAATGTATGTGCGTGTGTGTGTGTGTGTGTATGAGAGAGAGAAAGAGATATGTATGTGTGTGTGTACTTGTGTTCTCAGCAGGACTACTCCTCTACAGTAGGCAGGAAACCCCACCAGTCAACTCCACTGCCCGCCAGCAGTGACAGGATACACTGCCTGCCAAGCAAGCGCAGTAGGTGAACGGTCATTATACACACACACTCTCTCTCTCTCTCTCTCTCTCTCTCTCTCTCTCTCTCTCTCTCTCTCTCTCTCTCTCGCTCTCCTTAGTGTCATGATCTTCTGAATGAAACACAGACCTAAACAATAATACTACTTAGAAAAAAGTTATACAGCCAAAGACATTTAATTTATAGCATCAACAATGGTAGTGCATTAAATACATTAGTGTTTCAGATTTTATTGATATCTCTTTTTTTTTACTGAAAGTAACAAAGAAATATGAATTATGAAATACATATATAGTAGTTCTAATTTAATACATTTTGCGTTTATAACTGCATCCATCCTCTGGATCCAGTCGTTTTTCTTGTTTTGTTATTATTATAATACTAATCATGCATTTTTAGTTTTTGGCAACGTTAAATCCCTGCTGAAAGAAATAGAAACAATAGAAACCATCACAGAAATGCTAATGGTTTCCACTACAAATACCATTAGAAACCATCAGCTGTTAACCATTAAAACCATTACCATTATCATTATTGGTACTTAAGACTAGACATAACATGCCACCAATAGAAGGCAACAAATTCCCAGTAGAGACCTACAGGGACCATTACAGTTTCCATTAAAACCAATGCAATTCCTATTATAAACATTAAAACCATTACAAATTCTTTAAGTTTTTTTTGTTTTTGTTTTTTTTTGTTCAGCAGGGATTATTATATTTCTTTAAATATTCCCATTAATTGATTTACTTTTTCACATGTTTTTTGCTAAATTCCTGTTTTACACGTGTTTTTTTTAAACATCATGCTTCACACGTTTTTCACATCTGGACTTTTTTTTATTTATTTATTTATTTATTTTACACGTAGCGCGTGTGATACTTGTTCGCATTATATATTCATTTTCACATGTTAATTTTTCCACACGTCATTTATTTTCCATTATTTCTTTTTGGCATACAGGGCGTGTGCTTTTACGTTTCAACAAATCACTGATCAGTGATCACATGATGCTGAAATATGATCTGTGAAATCGATGTGATTTTTCTGTCGGGAAACTCTATCAATCCTGTATGGAGTTGTTGTTTCTAGTCAGGTCCTAATCCACATTGGAGACGGCGACCATTCACATTCGGAGCAGATGAAAAACTGGAAGCTGGTGTGCAGCAGGATGTGAAACGTTTTGAAAGGGTCTGCCATGTCTGCTTTTGTGTTAGTGTAGCATGTTTTCTGCTATTGACAGAGCCCTCAGTGGCGTTTGCAAGGGGATTTGATAAGAGCTCCCAGACAGATTTACTCTCTCTCTCTCTCTCTCTCTCTCTCTCTCTCTCTCTCTCTCTCTCTCTCCCTCTCTCTCCCTCTTACACACACACACACACACACACACACACACACACACACACACACACACACACACACACACACACACACACACACACACACACTCAAACTCTGATATTGTCCACTGTGGCAAAGAGATAGAGAGAAAAGAGCTCTTGAAATTCACCATGTCTGGAGATGTCGACGTGAGTTCAACACGATTAGATAGAAGTGTGTTTCTTCTGGGTTTTTTTTTTTTTTTTTTTTTTAGTTTCAGCTCTGTTTGCTGTCTGGGTCTCGCTGACGATCCAGATTTCATGCTGTAAACACTCCGAGGACTTGTCTAACACAGTCAGAAGTCGACTGAGTGACTGTATCATGTTAAGGCATGTTTAAATGGTGTATTACTTAAGCGAGTTAGTTGAAAGAAAGAAAGAAAGAAAGAAAGAAAGAAAAAAAGAAAGAAGGAAGTTGTGTCTATAATAACTATTATTTTTTGCGTTTATTTCATTCAGCAGTCTTTGATTGACATCAAGCTACTATTTATGCTACTCAGACATGTGGTTAACGTGTCACTGTGTGTGTGTGTGTGTGTGTGTGTGTGTGTGTGTGTGTGTGTGTGTGTGTGTGTGTGCAGAGCAGCTGTTGCTGGTGCTTGACAGATTGTGTGTGTCTTTCAGACAGAGGGTCTTGTACTTGTTGTGTTAACACTAACCCTACACAATAATCTGGCCCTTGTAAAGCAGGTAGTGCCTACACAAAAACGGCAGTGTCCAACATGCTAATGAAGATGGGGAGGGGCCAGGAATAGATTTAGAAAGAGCGAAAGAGAGAGAGAGAGAAGACAAGAAGGAGGGGTTGAAGGGTGTACGGTTTCTCGCATCACTGCGCTCTGGAGAGTTGTCTTAAATTGTCACAATACAAATTAGCCGCGGCTCAAAACAGAGAAACGGCAACAAATCCTGATAGAAACGGATTAGATTTTGGTCCAGGCTTAACAGTAGTTTATTCTATCCCTCCTCCCTAACTTCTTCTTGCCTTCTTCTTTTTCTTCTTCTTTGCTAAAACAGAGCCTTTGGATGAGGAGAGAAAAGTGCCACTGTTGGTCTTTTTTGCTAATGAAGCAAGCTAAGATGCGAGTCAATAGAGCAATTCATTAACAAATCAAAGTCCCAAGGGGTGTATGTGTGTGTTTGAGGGAAACCTCCTCCTTAATGGCTCTCCATATGCCCGGGGTCAGAGTACCATCCCGCCCAATGCACACACACACACCATTCAGTGTGCACACACACGACCGTTGGGGTCGCCCGTTATCTGTCGACTTACACACACACACAACAGAATTTCCATATGGTCCATGAAAATAGATACGCCGCGCTCTGCTTTTACTTCCCACGGCCCGACATTTCACACACACACACTCATACTCACACACAAACACGTATGCACTCACATGCACGGCATCATTGTGTTGCTCGGTCGCTTTAAATGAATGGGCGGGGCTTTCAGTTGAATGACAGTGTGTGAAGAAAGAAATACGAGTGGTCAAATCTGATCTCATGAGAAATTTTGTATGAATTTAAACACACAAGGATCCACATGGATTGGTTTTCTTTGAGTTCTTGCGAATAAATTCATCAGGAAATGGATCAAAAAAATAACTCCGCCCTTAAACTTAACCTTAATCTCCACAGGTTTTCATGTGATGTCAAAATGTTCCAAATTTTCCAATCTGGTCCCGTTAGAAATTTCTACGAATTCGAACAAATGTCAGAGATGTATTTGGATGTCAGTCGATTTCATACAAATAAAGTTGTAAGAACAGGTACAAACACAAACTCCACCCCTTTTAGGAGCTTTTAATGGATCTCTACGAATGGAAACAAACAAATAAGTGTGATGTTTTCGAACTGTATTTGTTTTCATCAAATAAAGTAAAAAGAAACGATATGAAAATGAACCGGACCCGTAACATTAACCTTAATTTCCGAGTGGTGTAAATGATACCGAATTTTTTCATTTGTTCTCATGAGAAATTTCGACAAATTACAACAAACAAACAAGGGTGATGTGTTTGGATTCAATTTGATTTCCTACAAATAAAGTAAAAAGAAAAGCATGAACCCCACCCCTAATCATAACCTTAATCTCTGTAACCTGTAATTCAAATATTTTTCATGCAAATTATTCAGAATTTTCAAATCTGGTCTCAAAATTCTACAAATTAGAACAAGCGACCTTGGGGGATGTGTTTGGATTTTATTTGATTTTCATAAAAATAAGGTTATAATACAACATACCCCTCATCATAATCTTAACTTTGGTAATGCGAGTGTGCAAAATGTTCAGAATTGTCAAATCAGGGTTCATCAGAAATTTCATGAGACAAACAATTACAACATATTTGGATTTTTAAAAAAAGTCGTAAGAAATAGTACAAGCATTAATCCTGGGCCTAAACTTAACCTCACCAGTTGTCATTTTTCCTACAATTTGTGAATTTATACAAGTTGCCAGTGTAAGATAATCAGTATTAAAAAAATTAATAAAAATATGACGCCTCTCATTGTAGCACCTCCAACTTTAACCTTTAACATTCTCTCTCTCTCTCTCTCTCTCTCTCTCTCTCTCTCTCTCTCTCTCTCTCTCTCTCTCTCTCTCTCTCTCTCTCTCTCCCCTTTTCACTCCCCTTGTCCTTTTTTTTTTATTTCCAGAGCTGCACTGGTGTTGTCAGTCTGCAGGAACGTGAGTGCCGTACTGATGCCTGTTTGCGAATTAAAGGCCTATTGATGCGGGATGACCTGCTTGAAGAGGATTTGGAGTGGAGGGCCCTTCACACTCCCTCTTTCAAATCCACCCAAATAAAGCTCTTTAGGGCCTGAAAGTGGCCCCTGCCACCCCCCCTTCCCCCAGCTCAAAAGCCCAACACGATTGTCATGGATATTACACCACGCAGGCAACAGCAGACCGAGGAGACAAGTGTCGATCGGAAAACAAAACTCAAGCAGTCTTTTTCCGCTGGCTGGGCCAGGGGATGTTGACAGGCCAGTGAAAAGGTTGTTTAACCCTTTGAAAGTGAATGGATGGGACCCTGAGACAAACACATTCTGATAGAGCGTGGCCCCTCCGGGAGCCCCAGAGTACACTAAACCCTCTAAGAGAGACAGGGAAGAACAGAGTGAACTGAAAACAAGAAGGGATGAGAGAAAAAGAAAAAGAAAGAGAAAGTGCATGTCTGTGCCAGATTAGATCAACTCAAAGTCCTCATGTTTAGTACCAAGTTCCTTCTGTTGCGGCTCTGATTGGTGTAAACATCTGACATGCCATGTGCACAAATCTGTGTTGGCCGAGCGGGATATATAAGAGGCATATTGTTTTATTTAAATTTCAAGCTATATGAATTAAGACACACAGGTACGTTATCCCACTTGGCCAGCTACTGGTTATTGAGATAGTTTGAAACTATGTTTTTGTGCATTTTTATTTGTCAAATTACCCACGATATGATTACTATTAAAAATGCAACAGTGGTCCTTAAAGGGAAAGAAAACATCGTGTTTTTTTTAAAGGGAAAGAAAACATAGTTTCCCCAAAAACTGCACAAATAGACCTAAAACTAGCCCCAAAAGATCAGATATTGGAAAAGAGAGACACATTTTTCTCAGTCTTTACATGTGAAAACAAGCTCACCATGGTGCACACGCATTTCTGATATGCAGTACGCCTTTTTATCACCTACTATGGCCATTAATCACTCTTCTCCTGTTTTATCTTCTTTTTCATCTCCCAATCTTCGCAATATATCTTAAGACCGGAATGATTCTGTACATCATAGACACACTGTCTGCGCTTACATTTTCCCTTTCTCAGCCACTGATTCAATTTAATTCTGATTGTTTGCTTTTGGTGACCACGGCATATTTTTAAACTAGCCCCAAAAAACACCACCTGCAGATTCATTTTTATATCCACAACTTCCCCAACTATAAACAACTTTTATAACACGACTTCCCCCCCACCCCCCTTTCCCAAGGTATATTATAGGGCCAATATTATCTGGTTATATTATGTGGACCCCAGACCATCACACCCATATATAGTCCTTCCCCAAGGTGTTATGAAACTTCCATTAAGCTTCTATGATTACAATTATTACACATTCGACCAAACAATGGTTTGAACCATATAGCTCCACTTATATATCTTAGAGAAGGCTTTTTTTTATTTTTTTTTTTTTTCCCCAAGTGTATTCATCACTTTGATTCTGCCCCAAATTTAGAACTAGTCTTTATTTTCAAGACAATTCCAGGCATCAGCACAGAATAACATAGCCTCATATTTTACAAATGATATTTGTAAAACTTTATGATGCGTTTTGAGTGTTTGGAATACTAATCCAGGCCCTCTTCTTCTCTGTCCACAGCTTACAGTTAAAACTGTCATTTAAAATGGTAATGATGGAAAATGCAAATGCTCTCGGTTTGTAATTAAACTTTGCTCTAAAACAGATATTGCTTCAGTTGATTTGGAAAGTGGGGCATGTGACAATTATGGGACTGTTAATTGCAAAGCTGCTCAGCATCGCTAATTGTTCCATAAGGATGAAGGGAATGAGTTCTTGGCAGACCGGCGTGACGAGTGCTATAGTCAGTGGGAGAAAAATCGAAATAAGGGGTGGGGGAAATAAAGTGGAAACATATTAGGCTTCAGTCACAATGGCACCAAATACAGTAGAGTCCAGCATTCAAGCTTTTGTAACATCTGATCAAAGTTAGCAGATAACTACAAAGGAGTTACAATTTTTTAAAAAAATCTCTGTGTGGCCATGGTCTTCCTAGATCTGATATTGACACTTCTAACCTAAGCCTTTGGACAGAAAGGCAGATCGGACGGGAATTAAGAAAGATAGGAATAATAGCATGCGTGCAGAAACACTGGGTGAGATTTGGCATACTGCCTGGATGGGACAACCGTCCATCACAGGGCACCATGCACACACATTCATAACTAGGGGCAATTTAGACTTGCCAATCCACCTACGGCATGAGGGAGGAAACCGGAGAACCCTGAGAAAACCCCCATTGAACACGGGGAGAACTTGCAAAACTCCACACAAACAGTAACAGCTCAAGATCGATCTGGGGATCCTGGAGCTGTGAGGACGCAACGCTACCTTCCAATGCTGGTGATCTAGATTTCAAATAAAACTTACACTATATGGGCAAAACTACATGAAGCCTTTTAGCCACAAGAGCCTTAGTGAGCTCATGTACTTGCACATTGACCTTGGCATGCCATATCTTTATATACCTCACTTTGTGCACAGGGTCAATGTCATGCTGGAACAATTTCAGGGAATTCTTAATGCTACAGAATACAAAGACTTTCTAGTGCTGCACAATGTTTGGGGAAGGCTTATATATGGGTTTATTGGTCAGGTGTCCACATAAAATAAGCACATAATATTGGCCATATAATGTACATATAAATCCCTAGGGGATTTTGTTGGGGTCTTTTCAATTTCTGTTTTCATATAATCTGAATTTGTTGAAGAAAAGAAAAAATGAGGCCCATTGCTGTTGTCCAATGAAATTGCAAGATGAACTCCGAATTTGCATCAATTACAAATTGCATTTGAATTGATTTCAAACAAGTAAAATCATACAAAATGGTTCCACTGCTAAGAGTGTCTGAACCACTCATAACTTTTCTTACTAGCTGACTTTTATTATTATTATTATTATTCTTACCTTTTCATTCTAGAAATTTGCCAGGGTGAGACTTTGTTGTGTAACTTTTGATGAATTTGGGTATGTAGACGGGGTGCCTACTACCAGGTCTGTTGTTTCCCCCACTATTAATCAGTGGTCAGACTTTGCAGAAAGGCAGAAATCTAAGATTTCCAAAGAGACGTATTGTTGCTAGGTTGCTTGCCAGCCCAACGAGTCTCAATCACAAACTGTCACAAGTTCTGCTTTCTTAAATTGATTATTGGGTACTCCAGGGCAGGAGTTGTGAAAACCACTACCGAAGCATATTTATCTTTGGATATAACAAAAATAATAATAATTATGTACATGTGTCTGCCAAAAATGATCAACTACTCCAAGTCTTTTCAAACCTAATTATGTTGATAGGAATAGATTGGAGGCCCATATAGACTGGCCGAGTTTGAGCTGTTCTGGTATGGGCTAGAGGCAGGCCTGAAGTTCTAAAGTTGGAGAAGAGTTCAGCTTGACTGCAGTATGCTGTTCTCAGCCTTCTCTGTCAGCACAAGCATGATGAGGAAGTGGAGACATGGCTGCCAATGCAAACTACTGTGTGGCTGTTCGAAACAGTGACTTTCGGCAAGGTGTATGTGTGTGTGTGTGTGTGTGTGAGGTGCATTGAGATGTCCTTGTCTTAGGGAGAAGTGCTACAGCCATAGACAGCCAATTACATCTTCAGCATGGAGGAGACGAAGATGAAAAAAGAAAAGGAGAGACAGAATATAATTGTGTATATTTAGCCAAGGCACTACTGTCATCTGAAATGTGAAATGAAGTCTGAGTTGAAGGGTTCGCTCCTGTGTAATTATCGCAGAGTTGGATGCCATAAAATGAGCAATATGTCACCCACTCCAATCTATAGTGCTTGAAAACCAGTGATCAAGCGTCTATGTCTGTGTCTTTGTTGGGTCGCAGGATCATTAAAAATACATCAATATTATGAATTTTCTCATCACCATGTTCCAATTTATCCTAGTTCATATTGAGAAACAAGTGTTTTCATCAGTAAAGGGGGGAGATGGTCCCTGACTGCTCGGTCAGTGCAGGTGGCAGCTTCAGGAGGAAGCAGATCTAATTATGCTCCAGTAACAATGCTTTGTCCCTGCAGAGGCTGACAGAGCTGGTGACAAAAGCCGTCGCTGCATCCTAATCAGGAGACAAAATGCGGCGAGGCCTCCCTCATCCCGGCAGGGGCATCATTAACAGCACACCTCTCTGGGAAGACAAGAAAGAAGGAATACACATGTGCTTAAAGAGCACACACAAACACACAAATATCCCGCATGTGTGCCTTATAAGCATATAATACAATGAAAACATGTTCATTTGCGACGCCTAGCTCAATCTCAGGCATTCAAGATATTCAGGATCATTTCAGAGAGAACTCACCTGTCAGACAAAATGACCGCAAGTTATAGGATATATCTGGGAGGATGAAGAGAGAGAGAGAGAGAGAGAGAGAGAGAGAGAGACTGACAGGGGTTGGTGGCCCACTGTGCCTTCTGTCCTCTTGGGCCTAACAAGCAACCTGACAGCCCACAGCTGGGTCCTGCTTAACGACAATGTGCCTATGTGTGTGTGTGACATTAGCGGACCATGTTACGTCTGTCTCATTAGAATTCATTGCCCACCTTGATTTCCCCCTTCTCTGACAGTCCGACCCCAGAGCATCCAATCAAAATCAGCCGATCCTGACACGAGAGTGTACGATTGGTGCGCAGAGCCCCGACAGGGTTAAGAGGTGTTGCATTAAGGCCGATGATGAGACAGAGGTCAAATGTAGCCATGACCTCAGGAGCAGGCCTTGTTACCTGCTCATGACAATGAAGCCAATCCCTGCCATCATCACTATAATAGGACATGTCATATATAGTCTGTTATATATACTATCCCACAAACCCCCTCTCTCTGCCAACTGGCTCTTTCTCTTACAAGGTCCTTAAATTAAGAAAATGAAAGGAGAGCTACACAGTTAACTACCTATCCTTCTGATCTATGGTCCTAAATTGAGACCTGTGTGAGGATTTATTTATTTATTTTTTTTATATAGAAATAAGCAATTAGAAAGAGATTCAGTGAACTTCTCATCAGTGAAATGTTCTACGTTGGAATCTAATCTGTCAGCTGCTATGATTTGAACAAATATGTTAATAAGTTTATGGAATATGACGTCATATTCAGTACACTGACAGTCCCGAATGTAGATACATATTCAGTATTAGGAACCGAGATAGGTGACCGGAGGTATATTATTTTATTAATTTACTAAGTAAATGTGTGGATATGTAGAAAAAAAAAGGGAGGGGCTGGAAAGCAAACAGAAGCATATCTACAGTCTTCAATCAGCGGGTAATTTGCTACGTTAACATCATGGTGGTGCAGCCGCTAGTGCTACTGCCTCATAATTTGACGGTCCCCAATTCGATCCTTAACTCAGGTTACTGTCTGTGCAGAGGGTCACATTTTCTCCACATGTCTACATCAGTTTTTACGGGTTCTCCCACAAACATAGTAATACGTGGATTGGCTAGACGTACTTGTCCCAAGTGTGAATATGTGTGGACAGTGCTCCGTGCTTGACTGGCATCCCATCCAGGGTGTATTCCCAACTCGTGCCTATTGAATCAACCATGACCCTGACCAGGATAAAGTGGTTAGTCAATATGAATGAAATTCCTCAATGCAAAAAAGAACAGAGCTGTTCAGAGCTGTTTCTCCAAAAGTTGCTTGAATCTGAGAATAGCATCATCAGCTATCTAGATCTTTAATTTGTCTAAAATGCTATGTACAATACCAGCATAGTTTAGTAAGTTGAGATATCATCTCCATTTTCAGGCCTCTGAACTCAGATCTCATGATAGCGACCAGGTTGAAGATTTAACCAGATTTGATTGCTTAATCAATGTCTTTTACCCTCTTCCCCAGTCTCATTACATTGCTATAAAGGGCAGTTCCACAGGAACAGAGTTTCACAAGCAAGGTTTTACAATAACCAGCATGGGGATTTCAGGATTTCATTTCAATTTATCCAGCTTTTTTTTTTTTTTTTTTTTTTTTATTTATTTTTTATTATTATTAAACTGATAATCACTTCGATTTGTCTCTGTGATGAAAATATGGAAGTGATAGTGAGCACTTAATATATCCGTGCCTAATACTAAATACATATAAAGTCATGCGACGTATCTGGCACGTAAAAAAAAAAAAAAATAAAAAAAAAAAAATAAAAGTGTTATTATGATGTTATAATGAGGCCCATCCGTGTATTGAATGTGGCGGTTTACTCTCAGGCATTTTATTCTATATGCTGTGGACTTGTTATTCTTCCACCGAGGGTAAATAAGGTCAGAACTCTGCAGGGGGTTTTAGGGAGGGGAACAAACTAATTTCCTTTTCCGTTTCATTTCCAGCATTACCGTAACAATCAGGTACCTCCACATCCACACACACCTAAATTTAGTACTAAACACAGACACATATTCTGATCTCTCTCTCTCTCTCTCTCTCTCTCTCTCTCTCTCTCTCTCTCTCTCTCTCTCTCTCTCTCTCTCTCTCTCTCTCTCTCTCTTTCTCTCTCACACACGCACAAATTTTGAAAGCACTCCAAAAAAAGCATTTCTTTGTTTAAAATAGGTTGGAGCCACTGTTTTCATATCAAATATCAGTAAGATAATGCGTAAATGTTTGTTTTTACACTGATACCAGAAGTTTTGCGTCTGTTTCAATTCAGATCCGGGCAATAATGACAGTACGGGCTTATATCTAGAAATAAAAAGTGCTAGCAATGCGTTAGAGCCAAAATTAAGACTAGCATGTTTTAGTCATCACACAAGCAACATGTTAATAGAACGTTACACTTATCAAACACCATAAATCACATTAACCAACGTGTATGCACACCCATACCAGTTCTAGCTCACTCACACCCGGGGACACACAAACACACCTCTATGTTCACACGGAGAACGAGTCAAGGTCATTGCTGACGTGTCACCGCCAGTTCCGCTTTGCTGGTGTGAGGTGTTGTGTCAGGGTTGGTGATGAAATTGCTGACAACCTGTTCGAACTTTTTTCACACAATTTGTAGGAAATGTAACAAACAACAGGCAAAGTCATTGGAATAAATTCACTACGAGAGCTTTCACTGATATTTCTACGCTTGGCCTAGCCATAACTGCTTGTAACAAACTGAATCCCATCAGAAATGTGTAGAAATTCAAACAGACATGGTTGACGTGGTTGAATAACATGTAAATAAAAGGGTATGAATGCTAATCCCACCCCTAACCTAACAAAACTTTGTTTAATACTTTTTTTTTTTTTTTTTTACTTACTGGTAATAGATTTGATTGTTGAGTGTCCCATGTCAATATGACAGAACTGCTAAGATTAAATTCATTAATAAATGCATTGAATATGATATCATATAGAGTACACAAATAGTGCAATATCATAGATACACATATTAGAGGTCTAGTGAGGAGACAGTGTGACTAGTACTGATGCCATAAGTCCCATAAATAAGGATATAAATAGAAAACAATATCTGGGATAAAAGAGAACCATGTTGGACACCATATAAAGTGGGTCTTTAAGGCTCTGGATGATTTTCATTAACGCTAACAATCTGGTATCATTCTGTTAGTTCAGGTAATATCTATATCAGGTCTGTCTGACCATCTTTCCAAGCCTGACCATTAAAATTCCAGTACTGACAGTGGCAAATGCTGCCCTGAGGTCCACGAGTATCAAAACAAAAGCGTATCCACAATCAACAGCCAACAGCAGGTCATTTACTACTTTAACCAGCATCAGTTCTATACTATGATGCTTATGTTAAGGAACTGCAGTAGCTGAAGAACACTGGATATTGAATGCACCGAATAAATGTACCGATTTACATGAATATTTGCAAATTCAAGCAAGAAATAAGCATTAAACATCGGTTGATACATTCACAATTCTTTTATGTGAGAGGTGAGGTATTGGGTTTGATGTGAGAGCAAGTCATATTCACATGTACACAAAAACTTAATTATGCATAATTAAGTGTGCGAAGGTATGTGCAAAATTATATTTATGTCATGAGTAATTAATTCGATTAGGTTGTGTCCTGTATTTGTGGTATTTGATAAGTCTTGTAAGGTAGCTTGTGGGAAATATTTTCTACGTTTGCAGTCGTGACACCATGCTGACACGTTCTGCAAAACCGAATTAAGGTTTTTCATCAGTATGCAACAGATTATTCCCTGCATAGTGAACGCTGTATTTACAGCTGTCTATTGTTTTTACCTCTCGGCTTTAGGGTTAACTGCACTTCAGGAAAATAAACGTCAGTCAAACTGAAGGTTTCTTCCCTTGACAAGCAGGAATAGTTTATTCAAATTGGAACTGGAGGGTGAAGGATGAGGTGGGGGTGGGGGGGTGGGGGGGGGTGTGAGGGGGTGTGAGGGGGTGGGCGGAGAGAGGTGAGAGCTTGAATGCACAATATACATTTATAAAAGCAGAGATCCACCTGCCTTGCTTGCATTGTGCCCAGACAGTGCACTCACTCGGCCCGATGACCTTTAACAAGCCATTTCCTTTCTCCCTTCCTCTCTCAATATTTCTGACACCACATCTATCCTTTTTTTTTTTTTTTTATCTCATTCTGTTATTCTTTCAATTCAATAAGCTTCACTGGCATGACCATACACAGTTATGAAAAGAAAAGACCTGTTAGTAACAAAAAAATTAGATATAGCAAAGAATATCTGTATAGAAGAGATACTCTCACTCACACTCACTCTCTTTCTCTTTCTCTTTCTCTCTCTCTCTCTCTCGCTCTCTCTCTCTCTCTCTCTCTCTCTCTCTCTCTCTCTCTCTCTTGCTCTCTCTCTCTCGCTCTGTCTCTGCCATTGCTTAGCAAACTAGGTCACTCTAAACTGGGGGTTTGTGGATGTCTATATGCATTTCTAACACACCGGGCTGTCTTATGTCTCCTGTCCCTGTGGTAACAGCCTCTAATTATCCTCTTAGGTATTTCTGCCATTGCCGTCCCAGTGGCCAATCTCCATATGGTCACTATATCCTAAACTGGCAGGGGTGCTTCTACATGAATCTCATGGAAAACCCCTACTAAATGAAAACCCATACTAAATTATCACTGTAATTGTAATATTTTATATTTGAGTAGAAACAGTAAGTAATTTTATATTCAATAAAAGGCTAAAAGACAAGAATAGTTTCTCTGGATAATGAGAGTAATGTAAAAAAAAAAAAAAAAAAAAAAAAATGATACATACATGCTGCAGTATTGCATTGACTTTGTAAATTATTTAAGTATTTGGTGAAAAGCTTTTTTTTTTTTTTTACGTACCTCTATCTTTTTGTTTGTTTGTTTGTTGTTGTTTTTGTTTTTCACCACTGTTCCTGAATCTTTATATCATCCAACCTCTTATTTATTTATTTTTTTTAAATTAATAGCTTCAACTTATTTTGTCATAAATAATGACAGTAAAAGAAACAAGAGCATTTTAGTGTTAGGTCTTACTCTAATTCACTGGGATAATCGTATAACATATAAAAAATGCGAAGCTGTGATGATGCAGCCACTAAATACACTATGATCTCACCCTTTGTCTTTCTCTGTCCTTCTCCTGATTGTTATACTCATGAGCCTTACCCTAGGTGTTCCCTCGTCACGCACTCGCAGCACTCGAGCTGGTAACAGGAGTGGTTTCGAGCAATCGCTGAGAGCTAATGCTGTACATTGGCTCAGATCTATAGTGCGCAGGTGGCTGAATTTCACACAGTGATGAAAATGATAATAAACAATTCAAAAGGTCAGGCCTCTAAAATACCTGCTCTATTACAGCCCTTTTCTGTAGTGCTGTGATACATGAGCCATGAGGTTGTGGGGTTTAATTTAGCATGTTATCGCTAATTCGGGTTCATTCTGTAGATTCGCACAGTTCACCTAACATGCAGACGTGGCCAGATCTGATGCAATAACCTCAATGCCAGGAGCCAAGGTTGTGTCTTGCATTACACCAGCAAATTTCTGCAGATAAAATGTACTTCATCAAAATCTGGTGGGTACAAAATCAACCCACTTATGAGCTTTTCCACTCTTGACTTAGCAAAAATGCAAGAATGCAAGCACGGATAAGTTTTATCTGATCTAGAACAGGTATTGAGTTTTACAGGAGAGAAACAGTGAGACAAAATACCCCCCCCCCCCCCCCCCTCCAAAAAAAAAAAAAAAAAAAAACAATCTGGTGAACCTATTGCCTAACTAGTGCCTAAAATGTGGACTTGTGCAATCGATAGACACTTGGAAAGGAATTCTTCTATGTGAAAACAAACCTGCAACCCAGAATCGAATCGAGTGCAGACTTGAGTATTCGGACCGAGCCTGAAAACGCCCTTAGCCCTTATCTTGCAATCTTTTATAAATCTTTATACAGACTAACTATTTCTACATCTTTGTTTATTAAACTGGCACCTTATCCACGATGATCTCTGCAGGCAGACAGCCAAAGCAAGGTTAGATAAATAAAATAATAATAAATAATAAATAAATAAAAATATTGAAGGAAATGTTGATAGAATTCTAATGCATGGCTGCAGGATGACAGACACAATAATAGACGGGGAAAAAAGGTCACACAAAGGACACAGAGAGATTAAAACATTGTGGACAAATTGTGGATTTTTTTCTCCTTTGATTGTGGTAAACACTACGCCCGTGTTTGTGTCTCGAGCTATAACATCTACTGACTGTGGCGTCTAAGAGCCACACAGAGTTTGGATAAACGCACTGTTGTTGTGGCTTTGAGTGCATTGTTCTTCATTGGCACTCCTGACGCCTTGTGAAGAAGCGGCCTTTTAAATAATACCATTACGAGACCGAAAGCTCGCTAGACAATAGCCTGGAAGCTGAAAACAAAGACGTGAAATTGTCCGAATTGCACAGAGGTTTGGTAATGGAAGTGCGAGAAGCCAGATCTTAAAAGAACTCAAATGAAGGTTGTTGGGTTTTTTTTTTTTCCTCTGACCTTGTGTCAAAATGTAAAATTCTAGCAGCTATTTTGCATCTGAAGTCATGTACTGGAGTCAAGAGTGGAGTTTGATCATTGCAAACTCATAATAATTCAAAAGCTAGGAAGAGTTAAGTGCATAATAAGGGTTTGGAGGACGTAGCTTTTCTTACAACCTCATTTGTGGTAAATTCCGACCCAATGTTCTTGTTAGAATTCCTACACATTTTGCACGAGATGATGTTGCTACGGCGATTCCGATAAAGAAACCAAACAGTTTTTAAAAGGTCTTTCGAAAAAAGAACGAAAGAGAAAGCATGGAATAATGTGATTAATGGAGGCATTTCGCTAGTTAGATTGGCCATTAAATTAATATTTGGCCAAAATGACTAATAATAAAGGAAGCTTATATTTGGAAACCGACTGTGTCGTCTTTTATTTCTCATCGAGGTGTTGTTGAACTTGATAGTGCCTTAGACTCCTGATGAAAAGAGACATAGAGAGAGAGAGAGAAAAGAAAGAGAGTACATATACATGCCTGAGTTCTCGTGTACCTTTCACATCAAATCTAGGTTCTTCACACACCTCTTGCCCCTAATTAAGAAATCTGAAACATGTTTAGGATGAAAAGATCAGACCGATGACCTTTTCAAAAGTACTATCAGAACAGGGCAAGTCCTTTAGGCTCGTCTGTCTCAGACAGAGAGAGAGAGAGAGAAAGGGAGAGAGACATTTGCATGTTCCAGTGCTATCTTGGATCTTGACATCATCATCACACCACAACACCAGATTTCTTCATAAGTGGTTCCATTAAAAGGACATCACTACTTTTTTTTTCCTCCCACTTATTCATTCCTGGCAAGGGTAAAGCCATTGTTTACTCACTTTTATGATGGTTTAAATCAATATTCTAATTATTCATGTAGCAAAAATACAAAAATACAACCCACAAAAAAAACTATTTTTGGTAACCAAACAAGTTTACTTATAAAACTAAAATTAATTCATGGGATTCGGTTTGTGCTGATTCAAACAAACCTTTTTCATTGTCAGGCCTGCTGTTTTTTTTGACTTTTCTCTGTTGTCTGGCAGATTTTTCTTTTCCAAATAGAAAAAAAATAAATAAATAAAAATCTCAGAAGCCATTAAACTAGCATCATTAAGTTATATCGGCTACTACTTTAATATTCCTTACAGAAATACATGAACAATATTGAATTACATTTAGTTCATATATATCAATTATATTTCTCTCACACACTCACTGTGTGCAACTGCTTTATCCTGATCAGGGTCGCAGTGGATCCGAAGCCTATCCTGGGAACAGTGGGAATGAGTTGATTAATTTGTTGATTAATTTGCTGTAAAAGCAGCAGCTAGTGAGAAAATCACAAGTTTAAATGTTGATTGTTGATTGTTTCTATAGCAACAAGTATAGTATAGTAACCTGCATGGTGAACTCTTCAGATAACAGATTAAGAAAGTGGGTGGAAATGTTCGTATGGTCATGCTTTCTGTGAGGAGATGTTTACTTAGCATTTTTGGAAGGAGTCTCCAGTGTCAGTGCAACGTAACGGTACATTCGCACATACAGCGTCTCGCAGCGATATAGCGACCGGTGACCGTTCAGTTTCACAGAGAGCTGGTGACTTCCGGCGACATGAGTGACAGCGATTGTTGGTGGTTAGATGTGGGCGTGTCTAGCAAAAAGTTTAAGTTTATGCAAATTTGGAGTGACGTGGTGCAGTGACTAACAATAGGAGTGAAGATAGTAGAGTGATCTGTGATCTGCCGTGCTGCCTGTGAGTCCGAATTGTTTCGTGGACCCAGACAGCCTGGCGCTTTCGCCGCAGTTAGCTGGCCGCAATGACAAAGAGCACACACCGTGTCTCCTTCATCTCATAGGATATGATGCATATATATACACTGCTGAATTTTATATACAAATGCGCTCCCTCCAGAACGGTTCATTTTAGCGGCAAGAAAACTGGTTTATTGTCAAAAGTGAAATGCTAGTTGCGCCACCCACTGACAAATGTTACTATGGCAACCAGTAGAAGGAACCCCTACTATGGCAACTTCACAGTACAGCGACTGGTGATTTGCAGCGATAAAATCTCTGTATGTCTGAACGTACCTTAACAGTTCGGGCTAAAGCCATAACGCTACATATTCCGATTCTGGAAAGCTTTTAGGACAGAGGACTTTGTGGTTTCTCTGTAACATGACAAGCTACAATTTATGTCTTATTTACTTCATGAGAGACAAAAAAGTGCATCTGGTGTTGATAGAATACAAGCGATAACAGGAACTAACTTGTTTCATGGACGTTCAGCAACATTAAATGCAACTATAAAGGATAAAATGTATGATGTGTCTGGAAGATTTCTGTGGTATAAGAGCTATGAAACACATCAGGACATGTTGTACTGAAAATACTTAATAATCAACATCAGGTTTTACTCTGTGTTCTGGGTTGCATCGCAATAATCGTCGATTATTTTCCTATAGCCAGAGGTGCGTAATAACTCGTATGTACATGTAGTAGGTTAAAGAATAAGAGTAGGTTTAACTGGCCGTACTTATACTCTTACATATTAGTACTCAATAATTATACTCTTACCCACACACACACACACACACACACACACACACAGAGGCCAACACACAAACATACTAATACACACAAACACTCACTGTCTCTCTACACACACTTTCTCTTCTGTTCTGTTCCACAGTCTGTTCTTTTGTTCTCTGTTGTCTTGTTTAAATACAGATACTGACAAGTTTGTGTTGTTAGCATGTTGTGAAAATAAGACAGTCAACTGTCGGGAAAATGATTGCTTTTTGGGGCGTGTGTGAGATTTTGCGTTGAAAAATGAAAGGTTCTGTTTTACTGTACCCATTACAGGACTGGGATATGCTGCTTCATCTTGAACCCAGGTTTTATATCATATAAACAGAACAAACAGACTTTCAAGGAGAGGCGTGACTTACAGTTCTCCATGTAGTCTGAGATTCAGGATTTCCCCTTCGTTTTAATCAGATCCGAAGTAACTAGTAACTTGCCACTTGAATCGTCTTCTCATTGGATAGTTTATCACGCTTACTCAAGTCATTATTAATATTATAACATTTACCGTTAAGTGTTTTTACTTGTACTTGAGTAAACTTTAAAATAAATAAAAATAAACAAAGCAAGCAGAATCATTTTAACAAGCATTTTAACAAGTTATTAATTAATTCACAATTACTGTGTCTCATGAATGAACTTGTTTGCTTTTCATGCAACTTCTCATCTGTAGTGCACAGCCAAAAAAAAATAAAAAATAAAAAATAAAAAAAATGGCGGAACGTTTATATTGGAGAAAAAAAAAGTATTAAATCTGACATCCAGCCTATCATTTCTGTATGATGAAGAAGATGGTGAGCTTTAAAGTCTGGTGATGAAAACAGTACAGAATTCATAAATTATGAAACAAAGACAGCTCCTTTATATTAATATCCACAAAAGATAAGTAAGCATCATAAAGGATTACGGGTCAAACTTTCTGTCACACGCACAAACGCTCAGACTGTAGGATATAATAATCATAAAATATACACAAGTCTTGATATCTGTCGTTAGTCTCACCAGGAACCACTGAACTGCTGTTACTGAGAAAAGAGAGAAATATTGCCCTCTTTTAAACCTCGCTGTTTACTATTCATTAGGTCGTTATTAGAATATATGCATCATACTTCCTGAGAGATTTATCTGCTTGTAAAATGCAGATAAGTAGAGAGAGTGAGCGAGAGAGAGAGACAGAGAGAGGGGGGGAGGTTTTCATTACCGCTATGGGCGATTTTCTGCAAAACAAAAAAGCATTTCATTTTGACATGGAAAGCAAATTACAGCAGGCTTAGCGTACCACCAGTCTTTTATTTGTCTAATAGAAACCGCTCTTAATCATCGCGCACACTCACAGTTCACATAATGTTCTGTTTGAACATGTGAAAGGAAAAATCCAGCGATGAGAAGCAAGGGTTTTTCTACTGTATAGCCTTCCTGGTTATCACTCAGTGTATAACATTTAGTAGGTGACTGCATGTCATACTTAAAAGATCTGCTTCATAGCTGTATACACGTTTATCTGTATAGCTATCACATCTCCTCTGTGTCTGACGAGCTTCATTATGTCGTTACGTCATTATCAAGACCGGATAAACTCCAAATATTGTCGTGTTTCTAGCACATTTGTTTGATCAAAATTGTTGATGGTCCTGAAAGATTTTTTTTTGCTCCACCTTACTTAAGACAAATCAAATAGTAACCAAGGTAAACTCGGAAGAGAAGAGTATGGAGAAGGAAACGAAGGGCTCATGATCCAAAGCATAAAACATCACGTCTCAAACATGGTGGAGGAAGTGTTATGGCATGGGAATGTATGGCTACTTATGGAACTGGGTCACTGGTGTTTATTGATGATATGACTGCTGATATAAGTAGCAGGATGAATTCTGAAGTGTATAGAGCTATTCTTTCTGCTTAGATTCAGTCAAATGCTGCAAAACTGATAGGCAGCGTGTCACAATACAGTTAGATAGTGACCGAAAGCATACTGCGAAAGCAAGCCAAGAGCTTCTTAAGGCAAAGAAATGAAATGTTCTTAAACGGCTGAGTCAGTCACCTGACCGCAACCCAACTGACAAAACTGAAGACACACAAACAAGCAGCAACTGAAGGTAGTTGCAATAAAGGCCTGGCAAAGCATCTTAAGGGAGTAAACTCAGCAATTGGTAATGTCTATGGATTCCAGATGTTAGGCAGTCATTGACTACAAAGAATTTGCATCCAGGTCTGAAAAATAATCAGAATATTTATCAATTTGTTAGTTTTTCCAATTACTCCAAATGGAGGGACTCCATTCCTCAAGGGTTAATGCGATATTTTTGTTAAACCCCTTTGAATTAAAGCTGAAAGTCTACACTTCAATCACACCTGCTTAATTTCAAATCCATGGCGGTGGTGTAGAGAGGCAAAATTACAAAAAAAAAAATTGTGTCACTGTCGAAATACTAATGGACCTGACTGAAAACCTGTGAGCTAATAAAAAACAGAAAATAATTTTATTCACTATTCAACAATAAAGATTCACAGAACTGACCTGCTTTATTTGAGTTAAAAACACATAGTTACACTACAATAATTAAGGCATACAACACTCCAAGTTGTGCATTTACAGAAAAAAATCATCAACGACAAAGTGAAGTGGAGTTAATGTTACCACCGGAAGTTGAAGATGATTTTCCTAGAAATGCACATCTTGGAGTGTTTAATTCCTCTTATATTACAGAAATTTGCAACTATTACAATGGTTTATTTATTAAACAGTGATCAGTCATACTTTTAATCCATTTATTGTTCTACTTGATGTTGTGGAAAATCTATGAAATCGTTAGTTCGTGTTATCACTTACATTACTGTAGCTAGAAACAATTGTTCACTAGTTCATTAGTTGATCCTTAACAATAATAATAGGGCACACAGTGGCTTAGTGGTTAGCACGTTCACCTCACACCTCCTGGGTCTGGGGTTCGATTCCCACCGGGGCCGTGTGCGGAGTTTGCATGTTTTCATGTTCTCCCTGTGCTGCGGGGGTTTCCTCCGGGTACTCTGGTTTTCTCCCCCAGTCCAAAGACATGCAAAGGTAGGCTGATTGGCGTGTGATGTGTATGTGATTGTGCCCTGCGATGAACTGGCACCCTGTCCAGGGTGTACCCTGCCTTGTGCCCGATGCTCCCTGGGATAGGCTCCAGGTTCCCCTGCGACCCTGAAGAAGGAGTAAGCGGTAGAAGACGGATCGATGGAAAACAACAATAATAATAATAATAACACAGCTTGTCTTGAAAAGTGCCAGATGTCTTATGTCTAAAGCAAGTATAATGCACTGACTTTCCACTGAGACTCCTTCTAAAAATGCTGAATTGGTTAAATCTCCTTACAGAAAACTTCACTGTATAAACAATTGCACATCTTTAAATCTTATGACTGCAACTATTATGCTGTTTTAGAAAATGAATCGACACGTTCTGACCAATCAAATTCAAGAATTCAACAGTGCTGTGGTATACGTATTTACCGCAATGCATATACCAATGTATTACCCGAACAGCCATATTTACGTCGTCTTAGATGCCTCAACAACGAGAGCTGTGTGAGATATAATGCCAAAAATCTTTACGAGATGAGCACAAAGTCTTGTCCAAGGTCAGGTGTCTGAAGGTGCTAAAGTTTAAAAGTTCACAACGGTGCAATGAGGTCATCTTCCCCATCAAACTCTGAAAAACAAGCAGTAAAGACAAGCAGGCAGAGAGATTTAGTCTGCACCCGCCTCGTTAATCTAGATGACTGTTTCCCTGGCATGGCCGCCTCCTCGAAACGCTTGTCCCAGATTTATCCTCCATACTTCATAATCAAGTATTTGTTTATAGTTCAGACATAAAAAACAATCATGATAATAATGTGTGATGGATAGCTCTGCACGCTGATATTTATTCACCCATAAAAAAACTCGAAGGAAAGTCATCAGGCGTCGTAGGCGGCCCTGAGATCCGGAAGGTCGTTGGCTAACACCAGGAAAAACATACGCTACTGATCTCGCATCAGTCGAGGTTATTAACGCTCCGCATCCTGACATCTCGCCGTCAGTACGAACACTTTGAATAGCTGATGAACCTGTCACACCCAGAGTCTTGTTAAAATTTTAATAAACGCCTTGAGGGCCCATCGACTTGGAGTGAGTTATGCTGATCGAGCGGCGCAATGGCGCAATCATGTTTGACGGTGCACAGTGCAAAGCTTTCAGTGTGAGTAAAGTATTATTTCCATCCACGTTAACTACCGCCTTCATCCCACTTGTGCCAGCTTGGATTTATTAAACGGAGTGTATTATTGGATCCGGTTTAATAGCTAACCCTCAGCTCCATCTCATAAACACGACAGTGTTATACTGATGGTGATATCGCTCATTCACGTGTCCTCCAAAGCTTTGGAGAGCAGGGCGGGTACGGCTCGTCTGACTGACACGCACACACTTCAGATAATACATCATACTGAAGCGCAGAGAGGACTGGATTTAAGATCAAAATAACTCCAAGCAATAACTGTAGTATTGTAATGGAGAATGTTCTGGTGTAGAATCCAGTGTGTGTTGAAAAACAGGATTTTTATTTATTTATTTTTTAAAATTATTTTTACAGATGTCCTTCATCAGCTAGTAAAGTGCTTCAAAGCCACATACATAATAATTCATCTAAGCATGAGTTACAGATTTTCTTGGGATCTTACAGTGCAATACACCAAAAAAAAAAAAAAAAAATTACAGATTTGAGTAGTTATAATTAAGTTTGTAAACGTATTTTTAATATATGTTTTATTTATATTTTCACATATTCACACATTTCATATGTATACATTTATTATATGGTACACGCATTTATACTGTACATTTTACACAGAAAAAAAATAATACGGATAAATGATATTGTAATTTCACTCTTATTTCTTAGTAGTCTTATAGCCATAGAAAAAAAGACAAAAATGTGTCTTAAAAATAAAAAAATAAAAAAAACAATGTACATCTGTCATAATATAGGTATACATAAATCGGTATACATAAACCCTTAATACTCTGGCCTATTTTTTGAGAAAATGATTTATTTTCATTATATATATATATATATATATATATATATATATATATATATATATATATATATATATATATATATATAATGTAATTATATATATATATATATATATATATATATATATATATATATATATATATATATATATATAAATAATAATAATTATTATTATTATTATTATAATTATTATTATTATTATTATTATTATTATTATTATTATTATTATTATTACAGTATATATGATTATTTGGGGGGGGGGCATGGTGGCTTAGTGGTTAGCACATTTGCCTCGCACCTCCATAGATGTGTCCGTGGAGTTTGCATGTTTCCAAGACATGCACTGTGGCCCTATTTTTTTTGACCTAAATTGTCCGTAGTGTATGAATTTGTTTGTGACTGCTCCCTGCGATGGGTTAGCACCCTGTCCAGGTTGTTCCCCCGCCTTGTGCCCCGAGTCCCCTGGGATAGGCTCCAGACTCCCCGTGACCCTGTGTTGGATAAGCACAGGAAATGGATAGATGTATGAATGATATCATTTTTACATTGGACTGCAGAATTTATATCCATTTCATTATTTTTTTTTTTTAATTGTTTCTAAACCTTTAAAAAGTATTGGGACCCTAATTTCTCCTGTACCTGCGATATAAATGCCATGGCTTGTGTGTTTTAAGAAAGGACACACGAGACTGTGTGTAATATCCTACTTTGTCCTACTTTTATAACAAATGTAGCTTTCAGGACTTGTTCATTACTGGGATCCATGAAGCATAAACACAGAGAGCTTTGTGAAATGTACTCGATCAAAACAACTGGATGAAGAGTGATGACTGAGGAAGGGGAAATATTTCAAGAGTAGGAAGGTGATTTTTATTTTTTTTTTGTCGTCATTGTTTTTGTCCAGTAAGGGAAAAAAATTGGAGATGTCATAGTGAAGACCAAGTGTGACCTTCAGCACTGCTTACATTCTGTCTATTACACTGAACACATTATTGAAATATTATGTCCTGGTTCAGATTTATAAGCTACATCTAACTGATTGTGTTATTAGAGGTAATGACACATATGGGCGGTTAGTATGCACACACACACACACACACACACACACACACACACACACACACACACACACACACACACACAGGCAGAAAACGTGTGAGAGCTAATGACACACTCTTCTTGGGTCAAGCCGTCTCTCTCCTCTGACTAATTCATAATGCCCTTTACTCCAAGGTATTGCACAATCTCATTATCATTAGAATTTTGCATATTTAACTACAGTTTTTAATTAGATGGTATTTTATTATTCATGCCCATAATTTGAGGCGCGAGCCGGCTATGGAAATGCACCATAAACAGAGACTGCACGAGACGTGAAGAGAAAAGACAGGAGTTACGTATAGAAATGTAAAAATGTCAGTTTGTAGTCGTTAAGTGGCGAATGATGGAGCTCACTCTTCAGCTAACGGCTCTTAATTTAGCTAATAGCCGTCGTGTTGTGTACCTTTTTGCATCTGCTAAAGTGCTAGCACTGGGAGTTGTCTGCTAAAGCAGCTAAGCTGTGTACGCATGTGTTTTTGTGGATGTGTGTGTGTGTGTGTGTGTGTGCATGTGAGTATGCATGTGTTTGGCTCATATGTGTGCCGAGGCTATGGCTCCTTGATGTATTATTAAAATTGGAAATGCACTCCTGGGACGGCATCTAGTTATATGCTTTCATTTACTGAATAAACCAAGCGTTGTTTTCATCTTCACACAGGATTGTTAATGGTGCGGCTGATGAGAGGGGAGGGACTGTGTGTGTGTGTGTGTGTGTGTGTGTGTGTGTGTGTGTGTGTGTGTGTGTGTGTGTGTGTGTATGTTAGTGTTGTCGTTCACTTCCTATCAGTCCAGCTCTTTCATTATGCACTCTGAATAGCCGAGCTGCTGAAATTCTTTTAGGTTTTCAATTAGTCATTTGACTGAGCACATCTGTCCCTGGCATACGCCCAGATTCTGGACAGATCAGGTCACATGACTCACTAACAAATATGGAGAACATTAAAGAGAGAGAGAGAGAGAGAGAGAGAGAGAGAGACTGGCATACAGACAGATAATTCTGCTGTTGTAACCAATTTGTGCAACATGTTATACAGTTCGAGATGCTTTTCTGCTCACCATGGTTGTAAAGAATGGTTATTTGAGTTACCAAAATGATAATGAGGCTTTATTGGTCATATGTACATTACATCACAGTAAATTCTTTTTTCTTTGCATATCTTAGCATGATAGGAAGTCAGAGCACAGGGTCAGCCATGATACAGCATCCCTGGAACAGAGAGGGTTAAGGGCCTTGCTCAAGAGCCCAACGCTAGCAGCTTGGCAGTGCTGGGCTTTGAACCCCTAACCTTCCGATCAAGAACCCAGAGCCTTAACCGTCAAGCCATTACTGCCCCCACTTCCACAGCCTTCCTGTCAGCTCAAACCAGTCTAGCCATTCTCCTCTGACTACTGAAAACCTTTCCTCCCACAGAACTGTCGGATGTTTTTTGTTTTTTGCACCATTCTGTTTAACCTCTAGAGAATGTTGTGTGTGTGTGTGTGTGTGTGTGTGTGTGTGTGTGTGTGTGTGTGTGTGTGTGTGTGTGAAAATTCAAGCCTACCTGGCAGTTCCAACCATGCCACGTCACTAAGATCACATTTTCCCCATTCGAATGTTTAATATGAACATTAATTGAAGTTCTCAACCTGTATTTGCTTGATGTAATGCATCGTGCTACTGCGACATGATTGGCTGATTGGATAATTGCAGGAAAGAGCAGTTGTAGAGGTGTTCCTAATTGGTCCTAAGTGCTCTGTATTTATAGCGTAGAAACAATTCATACAGTACTGTAAAATGTATAATAATACATAAATGCAGCTTTTTTTTTTAATACTTATGTAAAATACAAAATACATTAGTGTAGCAGTAGATTCAAATTTCAAAACATTTTTAAAAAAATTCAGTGTAAAGCTACTTTGGGAAAAAAATTATTGTAGTACTAATCTCATCCCTCATTCTAGCCGTAACCATACCTTACACTTCCTTAAAAATAAATATTTTTTTTTTCCAAACAGCTTCTCTAATATAAATGCGTCCGCATGCATGCTCGAGCTAGACGTACCGTAATGTTTACTTCCTCTATTCCTCTACAATGCACCAGACAGGATGTTGATGGTGCTTTAATTGATTAATTTATTTATTTATTTTAGGCTCATGCATTTTTTAAGTTCCAGCTGCTTCGATTTGCACAGCTTCAAGCAACATGTTCTGTCTAGAATACATTCTTAACATTAATATGTAGGAAATATACATTGTATAGATAATGAACAGCAATGCCTTAGCAAAATGGCTTCCTGATCCTTGTCCTCTAAGTAATCAGTCATACATGGACCTGCACATGCTTAGCATATTAGCGTGATGGTGTATGTTTACAACTGTCCATGTGTATACAGCTCACATACACGAGACGGACATGCTCTCAGACTTACAAATTTGTAACAATTCGGAAGACGCACTTTATATGAAAATATACAAAGGTTAAGGCTAAGCGTATTTGTATTTTTTTTTTTTTTATGAATTTAGTCCCAGTAAAGAAATCAAAATACAACCACATTGTTCTTGTACATTCAAAAATTATTAAAACATCCAATGTACAAATCCAATTAGTAAATAATCCCTTCAAAACAACTGACACATGCCTACAGTGACCAACTGACACATACCTACAGTGACCAACTGACACATACCTACAGTAACCAACTGCCACATACCTACAGTGACCAACTGCCACATACCTAAAGTGATCAACTGCCACATGCCTACAGTAACCAACTGACACATGCCTACAGTGACCAACTGACACATACCTACAGTGACCAACTGACACATACCCACGATGACCAACTGACACATACCTACAATGACCAACTGCCACATGCCTACAGTGACCAACTGCCACATACCTAAAGTGACCAGCTGCCACATGCCTACAGTGACCAACTGACACATACCTACAGTGACTAACTGACACATACCTACAATGACCAACTGCCACATACCTACAATGACCAACTGCCACATAACTACAGTGACTAACTGACACATACCTACAGTGACTAACTGACACATACCTACAATGACCAACTGCCACATACCTACAGTGACCAACTGACACATACCTACAGTAACCAACTGCCACATACCTAAAGTGATCAACTGCCACATGCCTACAGTGACCAACTGACACATACCTAAAGTGACCAACTGCCACATACCTACAGTGACCAACTGACACATACCTACAGTGACCAACTGACACATACCTACAATGACCAACTGCCACATACCTACAATGACCAACTGCCACATAACTACAGTGACTAACTGACACATACCTACAGTGACCAACTGTATATATTCTTAGTCCTTTAGTCAAAGTGCATTTTATATTTCTGCTTATTTCTGTTGTAAGATGGCTGATAATTGGTGGATAACCGGACGTGGTGTACAAAATGTTAATCAAATTTTATATATATATATATATATTCTGTTCACACGGCTCTAAATACACGGCACAAAAGAACTCGACGGTAAAAATATCAGCGAAAACAAAAGTTTCCATTTACTTTAAAGAACCTCTTCGCTCCATCCACGTCCTTTGCACGAGCTATGTTCTCAAAGCTCAGCGAGAAGTTTCCACCAAAGGCAATTACTATTATTAAAGAAACAATAGCATGGACTTGGATTACCTTAAGTAGAAAACAGCAAAGCACTACGTCACTTTCAAACGAGCGTCCCTGCTTCGTCCAAGTCAGCGATTTCCTGACAAGTCCATTTCGTCCAATAGCTCAATCGCATTAGTGGAACACTGGAGCTGAAACGGCAGCCAAGCTTTGATTACTAAAGTTCAGCAGAGGTTTGCTAAGTAGTGATGATTCTGCCTGATCTGCAAGACTGTCCCTCGGGAGGTTAATAAAACATTTCGCTCATTGTGGAAAGTAATGACCAACATGGTAAACTTGTGACTTGACAACAGATGTTGGCAATGCTTAGTGGAAACAAGGTGCTGTAAAATTAATTTGGTCTGAATAATTTACTGCATGTATTACGTGCTCGAGGAAGTGGATTGGTGAGGAATAACAACAATGAAAGGGGGAAAAAGAGCGAGAAGGAAAGAGTGAGCAACAGAGAGAGAGCGTGTTTAGTTGAAGCAGATGAGGCCTATAGAGGGAAAAAAATGAGGCAAAGAGATTGATCAAATATGCTCTGGAAATCAAACAGGAATAACACGAATGCCGACATCGCTCTTGTGATTTATATTTAATTGCTTTTTATTATTTAGCGTTGTCACTTCAAAGAAAACTTGCCGGAGATGTTTTCCAAATTAAATCAAATTAATAACTGAGGAACATGCAAGTGATAAAGCTTTTCATTTTTTTTTTTTTTTTCTCCTCACACTTCTTGCTTTCAGCTCAAAAAAAAAAGAAAAAAAAAAAGTTTTGAAGCTGTTTGTCTTTGTTTTCTTATGATCACAGATGTACGAAAGGAAATAGGAAATAGCAAAGTTAAATAAATAAATAAATGAATGAAAATCAGTGCACGACTGGAGAAGATTTTATGACAAATATCCAAAATATGGAGCAGACAGACTATGGCACGCATATCAGAGAGAAATCAAATGTGCATGACTTCCACGCCCTGGATCAAATTTATGAAAATCCTTAACATATGGCGCGTGTTTCCTATAATACCTGTCTCATGGGCTGTCTGTTTTAATACAATCAAGCTTGAACGTGTTTTTGTACGATTAATGTGTTTTTGTTTCTCAGTATTCCGTCCTCTCCGTGTAACTGAAGGCATCGTCTATATTTAGATCCTGCTCAAAAAGAGGAACCCGACATGATAAATAACACCTGACCTTAGCAAAACACGTCCACCCTTGACTGGCCCAGCATTGTGTTGCACTCGCACAATGACACCGCTTCGCTGGGTGTGTGACGTCAGCGCAGTTCTTTTCCCACCCCGATGCTGAGCACAGGTCAGCAAGCTCAGCAGGATCCTGGCACACTTCAAACCCGAACCACCGTTTAGCCTGGATATCCTTCTGTCCTTCTCTCTCACCTCGGTGAGGCCCAAAAACAGCACGTAGCAACGCGGAAAAATAACACCATGAGCCTGTGATGTAAACACATTTCCTCTCTCAAGGCCCAGGAGTCACACCTCCTCTCGATGGCTGGCATGTGTGTCACTGGTTCATTTCAGGGGGTTTTGTTGTGAGTCAGACATATTGCTGGTGGTGCTAAAGGTTGTGTGTATGTGTGTGTGGTTGGTGTGGGGGGGATGGAGGGGGTTTGGATGATGTTGTTACCAGTATAAAGGATGCCTTTGTTTTGTGTCCTGCTCAAGCAAGTGTGAAGTGTGGAGTACAGGAAGAGGGATTGTTCTTTAACCTACACACATGATGGATTGGGACATTCAACAATAGTGCATCCTGAGAGAAGAAGAAGCCCTGATACTCTACTGTATGTTTGTGTGTGTGTGTGTGTGTGTGTGTGTGTGTGTGTGTGTGTGCGTGTGTGTGTACTCAGTAATGCATGTATATAGTCAAAGGAAAATAATAATGAAAACGAAAAAGCTATTTTTGGTAGAAGTATAAATCAGACAATGTGGTGCCTCCATTATACACAATACAGGACAATACAGTCGGAATAACCGTGAAATTAACCTGGGTTTATGATATAAGATAATAACCCCAGACATACAAACAAAACATCATAAAGGTTTTTGCAACAGCCAGATGTAAACCCGTGGTCTGAATGGAAGAGCGTATCCGTATTTATGAATCCAAAACTATGTAAAAGGTCCTGAAATGTTCTGCATAGAGGAGAAGCCCTCCAGAGAACGGCCTCTCCAATCATGTTGGCGACTCGTGGAAATTTGGTGAAAGTCTTCACCAAACATTAATTGTTGGGGTGCCTCAAGTGTTTTTGAGATAGGAGCAAAAATAAAGTTTAGATCCAAATAATAATAATAATAATAATAATAATAATAATAACAATAATAATAATAATAATAATAATAATTTGTTACAAGTAAATTTCTTTCATTTTTCAAAAGAAAAAAAATATTAAAAAATCTAAAAAAAAAAACAACTTTTTATTAGTTGAGAAAAGCTAATTTATTTTTTAAAAGTTTTTTTTTTTTTTTTTAAAGTTTATGCATTAAAAATATAGAAAATATATTATTCCAAGGTTAACTGTTTATAGTGATTAATAACTGTAATGTAGCATTATTAATAAGAAGAATAACAACAACAATAACAATAATAATAATAAATAGTGTGTTACTAATAATAAATAAATAAATAACAATTGTTTTTTTTTCCTCTATATTTTCTATGATGTGCATATTAAGTGATACGTCTATAAATACTTGGCCCCATTGTTCCATTGTTCATGAAATGCTCTTCAGCTCAAATGAAAAAAAATTAACTATGGACTAAACTAAAAAGCATTAAACTACTTAACTAAAAAGTGCAATCATATTAATACTACTCTCACACGGCCTCACATAATAATCCTCTGTAATCCCAGACAGCCTTCACTAATACACCACATCGTTTCCTTTTCTTTACACTTTCTCTCTTCTCAAACACTCAAGAGTAAAATTAGGTAGTGGCTGAATCCCAGTGGAACAAGTTCAAGGATAATGTTTCTCCAAGTTGAAACAATTTCTTGCTTTCTGTTCTTTTTTTTTTTTTTTTTTTTCCGTACACTGTGTACATGGAAAAGTGTGTGTTTGAGTGTGTGAGGGTGGACCCGATGCTGTTAAGCCGGTCTGTTACGTCTCTCAGATGCGAGGCAGCTTGTTTGGGTGTACTTAGCAGCTTGTCACAGCTGTGCTCCATCCAAATGTAACAGGAGACCCCTTCATCCATCAAAAAAGTGCATTCCTTTTTCTTTTCTTACTCATTCCCCCCTTTTTTGTGTTCAAGGGCCTCCGATCAGAAAGTGTCAACAAACAGTCACAGGGTCACGGCAGAGGCTAATGGCCTGACACTTCATAGACTTTCTTGTGATTCCTTTCTTCTTTTTCTTGTCTGTCTTTTTTTTTCCTCCCCTCTCTTTTGTCTCACTCTCACATGCAGAACACATCATGCCAATAAGCGTTCGTACACATATGCTTTGGATTTCAAACAGCACTCACTTCATATTCCGGCCACATCCATCTTTTGCTGCCTCAGAGTGTACTGACATGCAGATACTACGATGAGAAAGCGAAATCCAGGCCGTCCAATTAGTGCTGAAAGTGTTACGGATTGAACAAATCTAGCCAATATGATATGGAGGAATCACTGTCCGTGCGGTAGAGCACCTGATGTTTAAAATGATTTATATTGTTTGCTTTATCAATTTAAAGGATTCTGGTGATTATGTTGATTTACCTGATTAGCCTGACAAGGCTGACTAATGATCACATCTTCTGTAAAAAAGTTGTTCTTGAAATTACCAAAATGATTAATAGCTGTCGTGCCTGTACCGTACAGTACGCATCTACGAAAATGGAATTGATCTCCACACCGTTAGGGGGCAGTAGTCTTTATTTAAGGAAGCCCTTTAATGATGCCACACTAATGTCATTGGTTGTGTTACAATGTCCTATACTACTACACTACTATGCTTTAAGCGAGTAGCATGTCCGAATTCTCTGTACTCATAACACAGAGGTTATGCAGTACGGAACCACTGGACACTATGGATACTGCGCTATCCCATAAGGCAATGGGACTGGCACAGAAGAGCTGTCATAGCAGTATTTATGCTTACCACTTATACTGATCAGTACATACTATATCAACGGCTGAGCGGTAGGTACTAAATCGAATGCAGTACATACTGTCACAGTACCCTATTCCGGACATGTGTAATCTGGTAGAATGTTAAAGTCCCCATGAAGTTTATAAAAGTCCCCTTGTCAGTTGGTACCATGGATTTTTATAATGTTGGGGGAGGGACACTTCAGATTCAAGAGAGCATTTGATTGGGTGATTGGAAAATCTGATGAGAAGCTGAATGATGTCAACAAAATTGTTGATCCGTATTGGTGGTACAGAGAGACTGTAAATATCTTCTAAATGCGAATTCTGTCATTGTTTCGGAGCACACTAGCTTACAGATAACCTTAAGGCTAACACATTCATACTAAACGCCACATAACTTCAATTTTGATTTCATGGGTATGATGCGGCCCGAGGCAATAACAGCATGATATGAAGTGTTTAATTCCTTTTGTACCACAGCAGTTTGCAAGCAAAAACAATTATTTATTTATTACAGAACAACACATGGTACTTTATAGTTTATACCATTTATAGTTATGTTTAATGATGTGGAAGTAAGTTCCTGTTATCTCGTACATTGTATTCCCTATAAACGGCTGTTCCCTCACCAGCCTCTCATTTTTTTTTTCCCTCTTTCTTGAAGTTAATTAAAATTAAAAAGAAAATGCCATATCATGTTACTGAGAAACGACAAAACCCTCTTATTGTTACAAACCACTGACACTGGAGACTCCTTCCATTAATGCTAAATAAATGTGTCCTCACAGAAAATTTCACCACATGAACAAATTCACATTTTTGAATCCATTTACGTGGAGCGTCCGCCAGACAAGTCACTCAAAATGAGCTGTTACTCTAGAAACGCCTCGAACAAGTGCATTGATGTGAACCTTGCAGCCAGAACTCCTTCTAAAGCTGCCGTTATAGAACATGAATCAACACATTCTGACCAATCAGAATCGAGAATTCAGCGCTGTGGAATAAAACCAAATAAACAAGACTAGAGACTATTTTCACACCATATCCATGCGACGGAATTCAACCATGTCGCCCTTGTTTGTTCAAATCATACACATTTCTTAATGTGATTTGAGATAATGTTTGATGATCTGTTAGAAAATGTATTGAATGTGAAAGAATGAGATTTCATTGGAAAGAAGGTAGCTAACCACAAATTCTCGCGTTAACCGTATCCACTGCATATATTTTTTTTTAAAGATTTAAAAAAATAAATAAATAAACCTATCAAACACAATATAGGATTCTTAATGACAAAGAATGAGTAATCAACCTGAACATGTGTGATTAAATTTAAATTTGAAAATTTCGAAAAAAAAATATATATTAGACTGCTAACTTGTAACATTTTTTTTTTTTTTTTTTTAAAAAAACCTTTTTGCTGCAAATCCTTTCATTTTTTTGGAATTGTAAAGCTATAATGATTAAACTACACCACAAATCAAATACATCGATACTTCTGGCATGTTGCAGGTGCTTGAGCGATGTTTCTATTAGAGAGCTAAAAAAGAAGTTGATAGTGTTGGCCTGCGCCGTGCAAGGGCCATGCTTACAGCTGTAAATCACGTGGACGATCGGAGAGATGTCCCATCCATAGCATAGCTAACGGTGCTATCTGCCACGAGCAGAGGTTAACGACTGCACACTGTCACGCCATCTCCACACACATCAGCCCATCATTACTCACAAGACATACATCGTAACCTTTATGCCTCAGATTAACCCTGCTGCCTACAGGAAAAGAGAGAGAGAGACAGAGAGAGAACATGAGACATGAGTGAAAGTTCCCTTCAATTGCTAAACTCTGATCTTCTGGTTCTTTTCACAGCGCAGGTTGTAAAAGTTGGGCTTTGATTTCGGATACATGACGAAAGTCTCTTTATGCATAAATTACCTTGTTCGGCGAATACTTAACGGAGGCCCACTCTGTTTGAAGTCGACAGAGCGTATTTATGGTCACGGACGAGGTTGTTTCTTCTTCTTTTTTTTTAAACTAGCTTAGCAGCCATGTTAAAGGGAAAGCCCAAAAGCTAAGCAGCTACTCTGACATTACTGTAGTCTGCAAATGAAAGGACATTATTAAGAGCAAGACTCTGTCCTATTAACGTCAGGAGTCAGAAGGAAGGAAGACAATAATGAAAAGAATAAAAAATAACCTGACAAGGAGCGAAAAAACAGAAACATGACCATCTGGAATCAATCATCAGGCCAAATAAATACATAATGTCTCTATTAGTCTCGTGAAAAGCTTAAAAAATAGATGTTTCCAAATGGTTGTTACTGGAGTATCAGGGATGCGTTTGTGGCCATGTAGGCATGGAGAGAAAATGGAGCAAAAAGCATAAAAACATTCTTAGAAACATTGTTTTTTCCAGACAAACTGAACCGTCTATGTCAGTCCAGGGGCTGGGATATTATGGCAGTTTCATGACATTGGTTACATATGTTACACTCACTTCCCTGCTGAAAAAAAACCCAACAGAAACCATCACAGGAATTCTAATGGATTCCACTACAAATATCACTACAAACCATCAGATAACCATTAAAACCATTCCCACTACCTTTATTGGTCCTTAATGGTACCAATAAGACATAACATGCCACCAGTAGAAGGCAACAAATTACCAGTAGATATCCACAGGGACCATTAGAGTTTCCATTAAAACCAATCAAATTCCCATTATTACCATTAAATCCATTACAATTCTATGAGGGTTTTCAGCAGGGTTATTATTTCCCTAGTAATCAATTGCTAGCATGAAACTTATGCTGTGCTCGAAGTAAAGTTGCGACCCCAGCTACAACCAGTAAAAACACCGAAAACACCCCCCTCAACCTGCAATTTCAACTCGTCAACTTGAGGTCGTCTTCTCAGCTACCAGTTCTCTCCCAGTTTACAGAGTGACATCAAATCACCATGGCTGCTCACACTGTAAACGCCGTAACATTAATAAATCAATTAATAAACAGACAGAGCACCTGGTTAAATCTATCATTCTGATCATGCTAATTATTGCGTTGAGAAGGTAATCATCAATATTATTTATCACTCATGTTAAACAACTAGCTTGTTGCTAAGCCACTCGTTACTATCTGCTGTTGTTGCTGTGCTGCAATTTCAGCCCAAAATGTTGCATGAATGGTAAAAGTTCACTATAGTAGATCAGAACCAATAGCCACTCAGGGCTGTAACTGTACTATCGTGTTTACAGTAGGTTTTTATGAGCTTTACATGCTCTCACTTGCAAATTATCACTCATAAGGTGCCACGAATGCAGCATTAGCAATCTAACTAGCAACTAACAGCTAACCATTAGCGAAAACATCTCAGTGACTACCACTGTAAGCGTTAGCATTGTATTTGAAACAATGTTCCTTAATTCTGTTAAAGATTTCTTTTTTATGAACATTAGTGTTAATTATTTCAAGTACCAATTTTTTCAGCTACTTAATTAGCGTACTAGCATCCAGCAAGAGATGACAAGAGAAAACATCAGATGTTTTATGGGTTTTTTTTTTTTTTTTAAGACAGTGAGCCATGTCGAAACAAGGGAAAATTGTGTGTTCAGCTGATCAACTCAGTTTGATTGTAAAATAAATAAATAAATAAATCTTTGTCCTAGCTTCGCTTGACAGATTAGCAAAGCTAACTTTACTGGCTACGTACACTCATCAGAGACGCGAACGATCTCTGTGACTTCCTTCCAAGCTTTATTTTTCTCTGTATACACATTTAATGAGAGATCATATTGTATGATGGGAAGATGTAACCATGGTTATAAGTTTTTCTTTATTTTGTGTACTTTCGCACTAACTCTGAAATGGGGACTGAAATAAGTAGCGCACCACAAGCACCATATGATCGATCTGATGAATCATTTGAACCAGATTGTTCAAATCGATTGCTTTATAGCGTCATACATACAGTAATTTGCATAGAATTGAGAAAATCCCGGTTCAAATGTTGTCTGTTGAGAAAATCCCGTGCTGCATGCTGCTGCATGCGCTTGCCGTTGGCAGTGAAATCGCTGCTCCTGGTTTCAATTGTACTTAGAAAATCAACAGTCCCATGATCGTTGTCATCCGCTAGTGTGAACATGCTTAAGGGGGCTTAATATGATTCTTATATATATTTTTTAAAAATGGAAAAAAAAATTAAACGTAAGAAAATAACTAATACATTGTCAGAAACTGACACTTGCTCTGTTTATACTCCGAGCAAACGTAACATTCTTTCTACTACGTACTTTAAGGTACTTACCCATAAATATGTCTATAATCTGTGTTGTTTGGTTGTCCCTCTGGGAAAATGTTAAAGATTTCCAAAGAATTCCAAGCAGAAGCTTAAATGAAGAACCGTAACTATACAAAGAACCCTTAAAGATTATGTTTTATTTTTGTTTGGTTTTATGTTTTGTAGGGACGATTATAAATGATATACTGTATGACTAATTGGTCCATTTTTCAAAGATGGGCTCCAAATAGTCATTTATTATTTCCTCTTCCAGCTGCACCGTTCTATAAGTAAAGTCCTGGTTTCTGTTGTGTTGTCTTTCCTTTTAAACCTCGTTTAAGCTACACAATTGGACCTCAAAGACCATTCTTTTACCTTGTAGAGCATAAAATACACCTGTACATTTTCTTTTTTGTCTGACAGTGTGTAAAAAATGTATAGTGTAGACATTGTTAAATCTCTCTTTCTCTTTCTCCACTTACACACACACACACACACACACCAAACACACATGCAGGCACATAGTCCGTCTCTCAGCAGTCATCTCTACAGGGACTGAGCTAATTGCAGTGTATCAGAAATAGTGGTGGGAGAGTGCAGCAGCTCCCGGCTTTGCCCTCCTGCTGCTCCTACTTTTCTGATTTTTACGCCTGTTGTGACAAAAGTGCAAACCCAGTGTAAAAAATGTCACATTTTCCACTCTCCTGAGACTCCTAAAGTCAATCCAGCTGTGAAATCAGAGGCATGGCAGGATCTGGGGATTTGGTGTGTGAGTGTGAGTGCTATTAGCTTTATTTGTGTGGTGTGAGAGGAGAGGATTGGAGAGTGGAGTGGAATGAAGAGGAGTGGAGTCTCCTCACATTCATGTAACACATGGTTTATCAGATAATAATGTTATGATAGGATACAGATATGGAAAACGTAGCCCTTTCCCCATTTGATTTCTTTTTATTTGATCCCAACATTCCAGCTCTGGGCCAAAGCTGTATTTAGTGTAAGTCTTTTCAGCTGGACAGTGTCAGTGGGCGACCGTTTCGGGAGACTGCACCCATGTGTTTCAGGGATGCTGGAGCTCGAGTTTGGATGTGAGTGGCATAATATGGTGTTTGCGTATTTGCAGAGATGCACATGCTTGACAGATGTGGGGACAGCAAGGTACACACACACACACACACACACATACAATCACACAATTTGAACTGAAGCAACCCTTGCACACATCATCACTTCCAAGCTGCTCTTCTCAAACAAACAAGAACGTGTCTGGCTACCATAACAGAGTCGAAACCATGAAATAAGCTTAGCTCTAAGCTTGGACTCATTTCAGGAGTATCAGTGACTCTGGCAGACCACAGTGTACGCGTTACACAGGCACATGCCTAAACAGTACACCACGGCACCAGGCACTCCCCTAGCTGCATGACCTCTTGGCCACACAACCTAACGAGGGCATTGAGTGAAGATTGCGGAAAAAAAAAAAAAAAAAAAAACAGTACACAGATTTGCGGGTGACAGCACGAGAACGTTCAGGGAGTCAGGAGTGTCAAGCCATTAAAGCAGTAAGCCTGGCATCCGCTCATATTGAAACCATATGTGCGAAGGAATTCTCTCTTTGCAAAGGCATTCCAAATACCGACTCGGTGCGCCCGAGACTTTGGTGTTAGTCTAATTTAAGCCGCATGTTGAGCAGAGGTCCCCGGGCTTTGATCACACGAGGATCGCTCGCTACAAATTGAACTAACCCAAGCACCATTCCTGACGGATCATGAGTGTGGATTTGTTGAATTAAATGGTTGGGTGAATGTACTATGCGCACGAAAAGGGGGGATTGCGAGGAACCCAATCACGTGTTTTTCACCACGCTGCCAGACCCGTCCTCTTTTATTACTTTTAAAGCTGAGCCATGCTCAAAAAGGAGACTGGAAGAGATCAGTTTCTGAAAGGAGACACGCACCAGTCACCTGTCTGTCTAATACTAACCATACTGTGCAGAAACTCGACCAAAAATATGACGATTATTGTGCCATTGATATTTACAAATATGAATGGAAAGTGAACTTGAAAGACATTTTAAACACATGTAAAGTGCTTCTTTTTTTTTTATTATTAAACATTAATAAAACCATTACAAAGTCTACAGCACTTCTGTCTTTCCCAGTACGCTACACCTAATCACAGTTTACCTTGAAATACAATCATCAAAATACTTCTAAAATCATATTATTTTTGCATTAATGAGTCCATTTAACATCTCATGCTTTAAACATCCTTCTCCATGATTCATCCATTATAGGTTATAAAAAATTTACATTTTAGTTCCACAACATTCGCTCAACCCTGGAACACATTCACCCATGATGAAATATTTGTAATATTCCCTGGGCCACATGTTCAACGGGAAGTTGCATCATCGCAATTTCCTTAAGATAAGAAGATCCTGGAGAAAAATTCTCTCATTCTGATCTCAGTGATAATGATTGATGAGGTCACTTTGAAAATACAAATCTCCCAAGTTTCCCAAATTATAGATTCAAAGTGAAGTATTCATTAAAAAGTATATTGTGGTAACAGTATTTTGTTTGTATGCTAATTCTACGCTACAAAAACCAACCCCGGTTCATTTAAGAGCAAAATTCCACTATGGTCAGCAAATAAACCTTGTAAAAGTTCAACTGTTGTTGTGTGAGATGGGTTAACACATTTTTGAATGAGTAAATGCATATTATAAAACTATTTTTTGAAAAGTTTTTTGTTTTGGTCTTTGTTTTTGTTTTTTATAGAGCTAAGTGCCACCACAATCATGGAATCTGACTTAATTTGATTGCTATATGGACTAATATAGTTTTTAAAGCTTCAACTTGGCTCAAACTCCATAGCTGTATTCAACAAAACAAAGTAAGCAAATAAATATAAATAATGAAAGAAGGAAATTAGTGGTAGTAAGCAGTTGTTTGGGTTGTTATGTTGAGATATAGTTGTCCGAGAAGCCCTACTACTTTGATTGGTGCCAAGATTGTTGGAATAGCACCGACAACTGAGGCATCTGCTATTATCGTATACAGAGCTCCCAATATCCATGGAAAAATTATTATTTTATAATGATTTAGTGGTAAGTGATTTGATATATGAACAAAATGGACATATTTATGAATCAAACCTACTATATATATATATATATATATATATATATATATATATATATATATATATATATATATATATATATATATATATATATATATGTGTGTGTGTGTGTGTGTGTATAAAATTTGCAACAGAAAAGATCACAAATTTGAATCCAGATTATGCCACAGTCATCCATGCCTGCCTGGGTTCCAAAAGTGCAAAATTGGACAGAAGGATGGGAGGGATGGCGTTGCTCTTTCTCCCCTGTGAATCATAGCGACACTAGCCAATCATGGCATCTGTGAGCTGATGTATGTGGAAGAGGGTAAGTAGTCCTCTTAAAACATCTTAGGGGGTTTTTCCTTGCCATCGTCGCCACTCAGTGGCTTGCTCAGTTGGGATAATTTCACACCTTTAATATCTGTATACCATGTTGATATTTCTGTAAAGCTGCTTTGAGGCAATGTCTATTGTAAAAAGCGCTATACAAATACAATTGAATTGAATTGAATTGAATAGTGTGTTACACTGTGGCGCAGTATGAGTTGCAGTTCGTGGAGATGGCTGGCTACACGTGTCTCACAGGAAGCAAAACGAAAGTGAAAATGAATATTGTTCTTTGTTTAGCAAAGAGAAATGAAAGAGATTGTATGTTTATTTTATCCTTTTAAATAGCCTTTTGTTTGGCAGGATGATGATACGTTAAACTTGGGACAGACTTGTTTAGATTTCAGATGTAGTTTATGTTTAACAAGGTGCTTATTCATTGTGTAGGATTGTGAGCTGGCAGCCAAAACAACAGACCAAATTAAGGTTCCACCCATTAGGCGTTATATGTAAAAGATGGTGATGGTGTAATTAAACAGATTATTATTTTTTTTATTACTTTACAGGTATCTCTGACTAATATTTATCAACTTTTTAACATTCACAGAGGCTTCCTTTTTTTTGTAGTGGTATCATGTCAGGTTTCACGATCCTTGTGGCCTACAAATCATCCAGTGTAAACCAGATCATTTGGCAAGCATGTAGGTTGCCTTGAAGTGAAATACATGAGTACACAGAAATGTTGTTTTAGTGAGCTCGTTAATATTTGTTCAGTAGAAGGTGTGTCATGTGAATATGTCCTGTAGTCATGGTCCAACTGTGCCAACAGAGCATTGCCGTAAATAATGGACAAATACAGAATATTATTAATTCATGGGAAACATTTCAACTACACATATATTTTACTTAAATGGGAAAAAGTGCTTGGCGATATTCAAGCTCGAGTAACCTTGGATAATGTATGTGGGTTTTTGTTGTTGTTGTTTGTTTTTGTTTTTTTCACGTTACCACTCAATTTAGCATGTAATACAGTATATTCTGTCTCGAAGCCTTTTATAAACAAGCAGATCATCCACATAATTCAGGAAGTATTGTTCTAAAACCCCAAGGCCCCCATCTTCATACATTATCAAATCCAGGATATAAATGAAGCATGCCAGGTTTACTAATCTTACTCATCCTAACTGGGCTAATGTGCACCTGAGAACTGAATTAAGAAGAGACACTTAAGAGTAAACTTAATGTTCCTGTTCGGCCAAGAAATTGCAGATTTGTGTCAAGAACCCAGGATTGGCGAGTCAACGATTGTTTACTGTGAATAATATGGAAAGCTGAACAGACCATTAATAGTTTTCTTTTGTTTTCCAATGTAGTAACACATCCACGGCTTAGATGAATGTGGCGAACTAAATCAGAGTCAGGATATCATCAAACTTAGCTAATTCAAGATTTACATACTCAATTTGCTATGTTGAGTTCAAATGACTTCTAATAAACTAATTACATTTTTACTAATTACATTTTTAGTTTATTTTCACTTGTTTAAAGAAACTACACACAAAAAAAGGTATTCTGTATTCATTTTGAATAGATGCATAAGTCTACATATATAAGCAACAGAGACTCCAACTGTAAGCTGCTTGTTCAAATCTTGGACACTTGCTTTGGATGACAGCAGAGTTTTTAATTCATTCAAGGGCTTGAAATAATAATTACCTTGATTTAGCGATTGTACAATACGTTTAAGAATGAATCATGCACATTATTTGCTGAATTTGAATCACACGTCTACTCTTGTTTACTTTGAATAAGCTTGGTCCTGAGCAGGTTTGAGCTTACAGACTTCTTGTCTTCATATTAAGTCTGACAACCACTTTGTAGAATGGACAAAACCAAGATCAGTAATCCGTATAAGAAGAACAGTCCCCTGATCTGACATAAATATGTTTTCACTGCATGGACAGTGTATTGACTTTGCATCTACTCTATTTACTCTTGGCTTACAAGCTAATTAAGTACTTCTCTTGTAACAGAAACAAATGGATAGAGCAAAGAATGAATAAATCATTATGGGTGTGTTTGTTTAAACAGGTTTGTCTAAGTGAAGCCTTGTGACAATAATAATGTCTACAGAAAAAAAAAAAGAAAAACCAGGCCGCATTTCTAGCGAATATCACTAAGCGCTTTATCCTGGTCAGGGTTGTTATGCATCCAGAGCATATCCTGGGAACGCTGGCAAGGAGGTGGGAATACACCCCAGATATGACACCAGTCCATCACAGGGCACCAAGCACACCTAGGGGTAATTTATCATAGACAAGTCCAGCTAATGACATGTTTTTGGAGGTCAGAAGAAACCAGAGAACCCAGAGGAAACCCAACATAGAGGGGGAGAACATGTAAATCTCCACATAGACAGTAGGATTCAACCAGGGATTTTGGAACTGTGAAAAAGCAACAATATCCACTGCACCGGTGTGCTACCATGATACACGTACAGTAATTATACTAGTATGATTCTACAGCTTCATGTTGCTTGCTGTTCAAACACAAAGTGTGCCTGAACCATTGTCAGTGATCTAAGAACAAAAATCAAGAATTGACTAAAAGTCCCATTTAACGTGAACAACATGGTAACCACAAACACAACACAATGTACACTGTGACTCAGAAAACAAAAGAGAAATCCCACATCGTTTTACGACCATGACGAAGCTATAAACACTGAATGAATTCAAAGGGTCAGCTAAGCGTCCAAAACACACTCTGTCTTTACTATAATTGTATCACAATCATGGTTCCCCAGAAGTCTCCATGGAAGCCGGTTTAATTGAAGACTTGGGCGCCTGTGCTGTTGTTTACTGATCTTAAACGCAGACCTCATTGTCAGCCAGACAGAATGAGACGTTAACGGGACGTTAAAGCATTTTTTTTTTTTTTTTTTTTTTAAAGCTGAGAGAATTGAAGTTTAGACCTGGAATACAATATCCATCCATCCATCCATCCATCTATTTTCCAAAACACTTGTCCTAGACATGGTCACAGGGGAGCCTGAATCCTATCCCAGGGAACTTGGGGCACAAGTTGGGGAACACCTTGGACAGGGTGCCAACCCATCGCAGTTGGAATACAATATGAAGATACATGTTGTTACTCCTCATCTTGGTGCATTTAGAAATACAGCTTGAGCTGCAAAAAACATTTCAATTCAAACCTTTATAGCAATTTTCCACAGGACAGTACATTACAGTTATCCTACATCCTGACATTGTGTTTATTGCTGTCCTACACTTCAGCATGATTCTATATCATTGTGCTTGATATCCTTCTTGCCAAACAGTGCATGGCAAACAGGGTTATATGGGTGGCACTATAAAGAATGCAGATCACTGACTGGTCAAACAATCCTTCTGTAAAGTTAGTAAAGTTGTGTGTAAAAGTTTTTTTTTGTTTTTTTTTTGCATAAACCAAACCAAAAATCTCCACTGGATTTACAAAAGTTTTGGAAACGCTAATTTTCTTCATACTTCGTGTGTACATTGATAAACACCAATCGACTGTAAATGGTACAGCTCATTTTTATGTAGTCACCCCCACAAAACTCCAAAATGAACGATCAGGGTAAAGCCTGAAAAACGGAAGTGGAAGTTATTTTGACTCACTTCTATGCCAATACACACTTCTACGCTTTGTGTTTCATTTGTGTGTTTTCTGTTATATTTGAGTTTTGTTTATGATTAAACATTATGATTATATTCAGCCGGTTCCTGCCTCCTCATTGCCCGGCTCTGAAGTTTGTTTTTCTTTTCCCTGTTCCCAACATACCTGATTCAGATAATCAGCTAAATAACAGCACTTCCTGGTTTGAAATGAGTGTGTTAGAGCAGAAAAGCAGTAAACTGTGCAGAACAGGGGATATACTCCAGGACCGTGGTTGGGAACCCGTTGTGTTGAGTTTTGCATGTTGTTCCTGTGACCGTGTGGGTTTCCTGCAGGGTCTTCAGCTTCATCCCACCTACTGAAAAAAATGCTGGCAGGTAGATTGGTGACTCTAAATTGCACCTAGGAATGTGAAGTCATCTCCTCAAGCCACTGCTCCTCTGTGAACACTTATTCTGTCTAATCCTAATGCTCAATTTGCAAGGCAATGTCACTTTTTTATACTCTATTATATCCTTGAATCGTACTCTCTGCACTTACAGACTATGGTGTTTTCTTTCATAGCTTCTACAACTCTTTTGCATTATCCCTGACATCGAAGCATAGTCTTAGCACTTACAATAAAGTCAGCTCTTGTCAGAACCGCATGCTTGGATTGTACTTTCGATAAAAGCGTCTGCCAAATGAATAAATGTAATGTAATGTAATGTAATGTAATGGCTGTAGAGATGGCTGCCACAACTGAATTATCCTGGGCGGTGAAAGCGAAATTATGGGCTTAAAGCTAGCTATTAAGGTGGCTGCCAGGCCAGAGGTGCCACTGAAGTGGACCAGAGCAAATTGACTAAAAACATCAGACTCTATTTGTCTGCCTGACATGAGCAAGAGAAATGTAAAAGGGTCTCTAATATACTAAACCTAACTTGCCTCATAAAATACTCACTGCTGAAACAGATGACTGGCATTAATGCATACAGACAGTCATTGAGTCTGTAGAGTCTTTGCAAATCAATACAAAGCACTTCAGACTGATCACTTTTATCCTTTTCGCTATCCTGGTGAGAGTGGCCTCTTCCAGGATGACTCCATGCCATCCAAGAGGGCTCATGAATGCTTTGATGAGGAGGTAAATGTTCATGGTCTGGCCTTCAAATTGAACACCTATGTGAGATTTTGGAGCACTTTGTTAGAGAGCACTGTCCACCACCATAATCACAACACCATCTCAGGGAACATCTTTTGCTCCAGTGCAGTTCCAGAGAATTGATGCAAAAGTGTACTGAAACTGTCCTGGTGGCTTTGCAGTAGCCCTACCCCTTGCTACAATTGATTCATAACATTTCCAGTTGACTGGAACTTCTTAATTATTGCCCTGATGGTGGAAATGGGCGTTTTCAATGCTTGTGCTGTCTCCTTATAGCCACTTCCCATTTTGTGAAGCTCAAAAACCTTTTGACGCACATCACAGCTATATTCCTTGGTCTTACCCATTGTTATGAATGACTAAAGGAATTTGGCCTATGTGTTCCCTCATATTTATACCCCTGTGAAACAGGAAGTCATGGTTGAACAATTTCCTGTTCCTAGTCACCCAGGTGTACAAAAAAAAAAAGTAAACTATCAATGGGAATATACTTAAAATATATTTTTTTCTCATATGAATTCACAGGGGTGCCAATAATTGTTGCACACCTATATTTAACAAATATAGACATTTTTTGATAAACTTATTTGAGCAAAAGATCAAAAGGTTAAACAATAAAGGCAAATTTTCAAAGCTTTCTTTGCTCATATTTACCAAGGGTGCCAATATTAGTGGAGGGCACTGCATATATTTTTCATTCTATTTGCATATTTTCATATAACAGTTATTTTATATTGTTATAATGATAATATGCTGTATCTATGCTAAATTCAAAATAAAAATAAAGATGTACGTAAATGAAAGTTGGTTTGCACTTTCACATAGATAGATTTAATAATAATAATAATAATAATAATAATAATAATAATAATAATAATAATAATAATAATAATAATAATAGGAGTAAGCAGTAGAAGATGGATGGATGGATAATAATAATAATAATCTTATATATTTATTAATCTAATAATAATTATATATGTTTTTCATATTGTATTTCTTTGTTGTTTTTTGTTTGTATGTATTTATTTATCTATCTATTTATTTATTTTGTTCTGAATTTGCTTTTTCTTTGTTTTTTTCTGAATTTGGTGTTGTGTTTCTGAATTATTATAAATATGTCTGAATTATTATATATATATATATATATATATATATATATATATATATATATATATATATATATATATATATGTGTGTGTGTGTGTGTGTATAATTATTATTATTATTATTATTATTATTATTATTATTATTATTATTATTATTATTTATTTATTTATTTAACATTTATTTGCTTGTTTATTTATTACAAACACGCTACACCTCATTTCCCTGTGAAACCTCAAAGACTTAAAGGAGTAAATAATGAACACACTTATATTTAATGAAATAGTATCAATTCTAAATACTGTAATATGTGTGATGTTCAGTGTGATGTTGAATCATACGAACACGTGTTCTTGGTTCACAATAAGGCTTTTTTTTTTTTTTTTTGCGACGGCTGTATTTACATGTAATCAAACAAATAGCCATCGATCCAAGTGCATCACCAATGTGAATCTGAGGAAGTGTAAGTCAGGTGTTATTTTGGGCCGTGTATTGACAGCTGGAGATTCCACATGCATTTGCATTCTGTTTTGCTACATTTAGCCGAGCTATTTATTAAGTTGTTTGACAGGAGGACTATTTGTTGCCTTGTCTTACATTGCCCAACAGCAAAATCAATCATTTTCTCTTGTCTCATTTGCCCTGAGGTGCTAATGAGCAATTGACATTTCTCTGAAGTTAAGAAACAGACAATTTCTCTCTCTCTCTCTCTCTCTCTCTCTCTCTCTCTCTCTCTCTCTCTCTCTCTCTCTCTCTCTCTCTCTCCCCGTCATTAAGCAGTGTCAGTGTTTGTGATCTCTTTTTGCTTCAGCAGTGCTGTGGTATGGAGGTTTCTGACAGGTGAATGCCCCTTTGGGCTTCTTTTGTAGATTCAAGGAAACCACACCCTTGTATGGAGCACTTAACATTTCCCAACCATTTTCTTTCTTGTTTTGTCTACGGTAGAGAACATACCATGTGAGACCCAATTACACATAATTGAACACCTTACTGCTGATAAGAGTGAAAGAAAAACAGCGAAGGGTGGATGTGATCGGTTCTCCACCCCTTATTATAACCTCACCCTCGCTAAGAGGGTTAAACTTTAGCGTTATAAAAACATTGTTCTGAAAAGTAATTGTAAAGGGATTTGCTTCACAAAGTTCTTATCAATCTGCTCATTTTAAATCACAACAATATAGCTAACGATACAACGTTGTACGAGTGTAATAAACATTTATATAAAGGTTATAATGGAAGGAAAATGGTTTGTATGAAGGTTTTGTCACTATTAAAACACCAAGATAACTTCACCAGAGATGTAATGTTCAATAAACCTCCTGGTAAGCTGAAGTTGTTAGCTTGGACTGCTATTAATTTTAAATTGTATTTGCCTTGTGCACATTTTTGTACACATTTATGTGGACGTGTTAAATATTTATAGATCTTGATCAAAGGGCATTATGGCTTGTAAGTGCAAAATGCGTTGAAAAAAAAGAAAACGGAAATATAACAGCAAATCAGTAAACACAACAAATAACACTAAAAACCAAATGATGTTCATTAAGGACCTGAACTTTCTTGTTTGTTTGTTTGTTTGTTTGTTTGTTTGTTTGTTAATGCTGATGTGTTTCTGAATTTGCAGTTATGTTTTAGAATTGCTTTTGTTTTGTGTTTTTTCTGAATTTGCTTTTGAGTTTTCAAATTTGCTTTTTTTCTGAATTTGCTCATGTGATTCTGAATTTGCTGTTATGTTTCCAAATTTCCCGTTGCGTTTTTGATTTCACTGTTTCTGGATTTTCTGCTGTGTTTTTTACAAATTTTTTTTGTTGTGTTTCCAAATGTGCTGTTGCATTTATTTATTTATTTATTTATTTTTGGCTATCTGATTTGCTGTTTATGGTTTGTTAATCATTTTTGCACTCATGGGCCACCAAAAAGAAGGAACTTATTTAAGTTAATTTATTCATAGTTTTTTTGTTACTGTTTTTTTTTTGTTTGTTTTTTCTTTGGTGGGTTGGGTGGGGGTGTGAGTGATTGTAGATTGTTTGATTGATGCATCTTAACCATAAATACTTTGCTTTTACCTCCTAATCTCTTACATGCAAATCACTTTAAGAATTTTTTACTCAAAACGAAAAAGTGGTCCACAAATAAATATTGGTATCAGAGTTTAATCGGGGTATTTCTACCTGCAGTACCTCTTTTTGCCTCACACCATATCGAAAAGCACCAACTCTGGCTACTAATAGCTTTATGATGATGTATATGCTGAATTCCAGGGTCCGGTCCCATATACTGAAGCTCTGCCTTGGCCCGTTATCGGAAAGCCTATCTGGATCTGGCTGGAGTGTCCTGTTTCAAGTCCCTCTGCCTCAATGGGACTCAATATGGGGGCTCGTCTGTGAGGGGATTAGCGAGGAGGCCACGCTGAGCGACACTCAACATTTGAGAATGCTGAGAGAGTAAGAAAAAGAGAGAGAATGCTTGACCTTGGACATCGGACAAGGTGGAAATGTAGACAGGCCATTACATTAATCCATGGTGGAGGGGCAAAACAAACCTTTGCTTAATGACTATTGAGAAATGTGGTGTCGTATCAAAGACACACAAGGAAACTGTAGCAGGCAGCCATAAATAAAATCAGTCTTTTAACATTTTCTTTACTCGTATTACACATATATAAAAATATCCATAAATGTAACAAAAGTGGGCTTATGTTTAGACGTGTTAAATTATTGAGTCCCCCCCCCCCCCCCCCCCCCCCCACACACATTATGGTCTCATGTTGCATAATAATTGCACCAAGATTTAAAAATGAAAATGAAAAAGTAATTCTAAGATATATGACCCCTCTCACTCACCGTAGTAGCACAGAGCTCAAGTTCACTGCCTGGCATCTACCACTTATAAGACCTGCAGCCAAAAAGCAGAGGGCTGTTCCAACCACAAGCTCGCAGCAGCACACACACTCAAACACACACGTCAATGTCGTTTCAACCATGCCAGCAACTAAGATAGGCTGTCACTTCAATCAGCTAGGGGTCAAAGGGCAGCGAGGTCAAATACCTGACCCCTCTGTCAGGGTGATGGTCTGTGGTCAGTGTCACAGTTTGCATCCTGATCCTCACAAGCAATCGCACAGATTTGCTTTCAAACCACACACTATACGTTTTCTTTCTTTCTTTATTTTTTTTTTATTTTCAAGTGAAACCTTTTTTTTTTTCCTAAACCTCTGAGTAGTAAATACACATAAGCAGATATGCCCACACCCAAATCCAAAAGCACACACACACACACACACACACACACACAAAGTACCCTTGTTCCAAGATCTAAAAACAGAAAACGCTCCCGGTTTGTTTGCTTGTGTTAACAAGAAAACCTGAGACGTGGATCTGTTTTTACAGCCCCTGTTACAATAAAGCCAACAGGTAAAACACGCAGTGATTATCTTTAATGAAGACCAGATAGAGGGCCCCGGCATCGTGGGGATTCCTAATGAAAGGCTACACCGCACTTTGAAGAGGTTTATGGCTTCGGCAGCTTTGCGTAAATCCAAGCTAAATACGTATTATTTGAAGAGGTATTACGAGGGCAGGGTCTGAAGCACGCCGGGGTCTGGTGCTGATTAGGGAATGGGGCGGGAAGAACAGACGGGAATTTTACTGGGCTCTCCTGCCTGTTCCGGAATTCCCTCACCTGTTGAGCTAAATACAGAATCAACACGCCCCCCACCCCCACCCCACACCCCCCCCACCCCACCCCACCCCCTTTAAAATCCACCCACATGCTTGTATTACTTTTGCATGTGTATGTCAAGATGGATGGAAGTGTTGTGGAGGCTTCTGGTGTTTGAATGATGATGTCGGGGACTTCAAAGGAGATTTTCACACAGTTCACGGAAAACAGTTTGAGTTAAATGAACAAACAGTGTGATACTGCAGCGGGATAACTGAGCATTTGATTCGCTAAAATATTGAATCTTTCATTGCCACATTTTAATGATTTTTTAGGGGAAGCTGAGGTTCTTGTGTAGTCTTAAAGCAATCGCTTGGGATTAGTAGTAGTACTAGTAGTAGTAGTAGAGGTAGCAGCAGTAGTGTTAGTAGTCGTAGTATTGCAGTAGTAGTAGCATTAGAGGTAGTAGTAACATCAGTAATAGTAATAGTAGTAGTGGTAGCAGTAACAGCAGTAGTAGTCAAAGTGGTCCAAAGTGGAACACTAGTAGTAGTAGTAGTAGTGGTGGTGGCAGCAGCAGTAGTAGTAGTACTAGTTGTAGTAGTAACAGTAGTAGTAACAGTAGTAGTAGTAGTAGTAGTAGTGGTGGTGGCAGAAGCAGTAGTAGTAGTACTAGTTGTAGTAGTAACAGTAGTAGTAGTAGTAGTAGTAGTAGTAGTACAAGTATTACTATTAGTATTATTTTTTATTAGTTCCCCACCTTATGCCCCGAGATCCCTGGGATAGGCTCCAGACTCCCCCACAACCCTGTGCAGAATAAGCTGCATTGAAAATGGATGGATATTATTAGTAGTAGCATTATTATTATTATTATTATTATTATTATTATTATTATTATTATTATTATTATTATTATTATTAGCAGTAGTAGAAGTCACTGTAGTAGTAGTAGTATTACAATTTGACCACTGCTGATACAAACACTAATTCTGCCCTCTCCTTTAACTTTAACTTCTTACAGAACCCTGCCTTTTCATATGAAATATTTTATGCAAATTCTTACAAATCTTCAAACACACCCACCCACACACACACACACACACACCTATGTATGTTCCTGCATTAAAGACCAAATCATCATCATCTGGTTACTGGAAGCATTTTAACTTAAGGAAGCAAACTCCAGTCCAGTAATTAGTAAAGGAGGTGCAGGTTTTATAGTCCTAGAGCTTCATCTATAAATACTGCCTGTTTGCTCTCAGGAACTGCTGTTCAAATTTCACAAGAGCGTGTGATGTAGCTCTGAGTTCTGACTTGAACTCATGTGCAAATGAAACTCTGAACACTAAAGCGTGTAATAAGCAAAAGCAAATTTCATTCTAGCATAAATAAGGCAAAACTTTCCTTAAATCTTACCGATTGCATTTTGTCAGAAACCTCGTGCTGAGCAGAAAAACCTACATCTCTGAACGCTTAATTATTGATAGAAAGTGCATTTTAAATCTTCCCATTGCAATTTTCACAATGTCTTCTTCCTTTTTTCCTGACAACTGCCACTGCTGATTTATTTATTCGGGTTTTCTCTCTTTTTTTTTCTTCTTTTTTTTCTTTCCGTTTTCCCCCCGTCTGCTTATCCTCTGGGTTGAGTGTTCCCATTGCACATCTGTGATTTAGAATAGGGCATTACAGAGATGCTGTCAAATTCAAAACAAAATGGCGAGCACAAGTTGAACTCCAGGTCTTTATGTGTGTGAATGTGTGTGTGTGTGTGTGTGTGTGTGTGTGTGTGTGTGGAGAGAAAACACAGTGTTCTTTCTTGTCATGTTTCCCCCGCTCTATCTTTGTCACCTCTGGGAGTTTTCTCTCTGTTGTCACGGTAATGTGTGGGTGATGTCAGCATGTTCTGTACTGCAATTTAGTAGGAATATAACCCATAATAATCATGTTTTGTTGCCTCCAGTGCAGGTCGCGCACCAAACGGTGTCTGTATGAAAGATGCTTATTCTCTAATACGGTCGATTATCAAAACCTCAGCACGCCTTCGCGACAAACCCGTGTTGTTGCCTGAGCGCATCAACATTGTTATAAATGTGCAAACACATGCGCAAGCAAAGTGCAGACAGCAGGAAAGTGTACATATGGAGGGGGGGGGGGGAAACCCTGGATACTATGAGGTTTACTTCAGTGATTCACACTAACAAGGGGAATATGTTGTAGTAGTAGTAGTTTGAGATCATGTACTGATGATATAAAGGAGTCCAGCTGGAATCGAAAGTGTTCAGTTTGTTTTATATTAATACTGATCTAACATTAAAATAAAATATACAGATGTTGTTGTTTGGTTTTTTTTAATGTACTTCAGCAAAATCAGCATGAGCATCATGGACAGCATTGTCCTCAGAGAGTACCTGATCAATAGCAATATGCCAATCCTAATCCTTCTACACATTATCACCCCAGCCCTAATCTTCACATCCATCCAAACCTGGCTTCGTCTCAATCCTCCTTTCTTCTGCATCTGATCATCATTTAATAACATGCTCATCGCACTGTTCATATAAAAGGCATCATCTACAGAACCGGAGTTTTATACTGGCAATTAACGCATCCGCCATGCCGAAAAGTAAGAGGTCAGAATTGACTAATGCCTGTGGAAGTGTATGGAATGCCGTGGGGGCAATTATGACATTTACTCTGCTGGATTATAATTTCAAATGTGTTTAAAGTGTTCCCCCGGTGAGGCTCAAGAGGCTGTGAGGATCAATAAAAATAGACTGGAGATAATCGATAGGAAATAGACACACACTCGAGTGGCACTACTTGTGTGTGTGTTTGTGTGTGTGTGTGTGTGTGTACGTGTATGTGTGTGTGCCGGATCAATAGCACATGTTAAGTGGTGGTGAGAAGGTTTTATTGATGGGCTAATGCTTGTCTAGTTTATGCTTCTGCTCTCTCTCTCTCTCTCTCTCTCTCTCTCTCTCTCTCTCTCTCTCTCTCTCTCTCTCTCTCTCTCTTTCGCTGACTTTTCACTGGGTCAAACTGATTGGACAGGTGGTGGAGTACACTCATTCACACACACACACACACACACACACACACACGCACACACACACACACACACACACACACACACACACACTCAGAGATACACCACACAGGCTTAGTGACCTCACCACCATGCACCATCCTCTCTGATCCTCAGCAGGGACTTCTGGGAGATTAAAACATGCCACACCCCCCCTTAAACCTCCTCTTCACACAATTAGACAGACTGGTTCAAATGATTCATTAAAAAAAAAATTGCATACTGTAATAATATTCTATAAAACATAATTTATTTGATATAAATATTATTTAACCCTTTCATGCACATGGCCCCTGCTTGTGGATTGTCAATTTAAATCTTTTTTCTTCTTTCGTTCTTTCTTTTCTTTTTTTTTTTTTTTTTTTTTTTTTTTTTGGAAAATATAACACGGTTCACTAGACTGCCTTTAATATATATTTACAAACTTTCTATACAATATCAAATAAATAGATTTTTAGCATGAGAGAAAAGAAAATTCATTTAAAGAAATGAAATGAATTTTTATTACCTCCAAATCAGCCGCATGAAAAACCGTATAAAAGCTTAAACTGTGTATATTTTGCACATGTTAAGAATATTTACTATAATAGCAATAATTTCTAGATTTTTGTTCATCAGCATTAAATATCTTAAAGCTGGTTTTATCTATTTATTTATTTATTTATTTATTTATTTATTTATTTATTTATTTATTTTATCACTTCCTATGTATGGAAAATCTGTTTATAATATAAGTAGTATAAACAAATCTGCATATGTCTTTAAATGATTTCTGCACGAAAGGGTTAATAGGGTTAAAAGGGTCATCTTTAAAAAAAAAACAAAAAAAAAAAACAACAACAACAACATTATTATTAATATTATTATTTAGGTATGTATTTGCATGTATGTATAAAATATATGTCATATTAGCTAAAAGCTTTACTTTATGTTATGTAGGTTTATTTGTTGTTTATTTATTTATTTGTTTATTTATTTAGAAAAGTCTTTCTAGGGACTCGAAATGCAAATTGGCTTATTCTACACTCTCTATGTACAATACATATTGTCCAGCTTTTGGCTGGAATCGTGTTTTTTTTTTTGTGGTGTCCCTTTTCAAATAAACATAAATAAATCAATATAAAGTTATAATAATAACAGTATAATAAAGTTGAAAACGCATTTAGTAACAGTAGCTCTGGGATTTACTATTATTACTATAATGTATCATCTCCTGTACATGTATTGACCGTTTTATTAAAAATATCTCATCCCCTTTCCTCAGGACAGATATTATTTGGGTTGATCCACTGAGGTAACATGGTGGTGGTTATTTGTTAATTAGCCATTTGCTACAATCTAATACATTAAAGCCACTCTCTACGTAACTCTGTGAAGCACTGAACTTCTAATAACTACCGCATCTTAAAATGAGTCAAAATCAAAGAATTAGACCGCTGTAACCGCATGAAACCCAAACAAGTCGATATAAAGACATAAAGACATACTGGTGTCACTGGTGTTGCAACATGCATACCGTTACCCTGCGTCACCTGCGTTCTCAAAGCAAATAGACTTTTTCATTCATGCCTGTCAAACACTTAACTAGACGCAACGTATTAGCTATGACATTACGCAATATATTAAGTCGTGGACTCAAGTTAAACAATTCAGTTAAACCGCAACTTAGATTGTGGCCTCGAAATATTAACTCGTGGCCTCGATATATTGACGTGTAGCCACTCCTTATTAAAAAAGTAACCCGTGAGACAACTCAGAAGCTCCAAAGTGTAGCAGTGTACACCGACACGTTAGTGCGTGTTGCACTGGTACGAGTGTATCGGGCTTAGCGGTGTTGCTACGTTGAAAAAGAGCGATGAATCAACAATCTAGTAGAAATAAAGACACTGATAGGGCAGCTAGGTTGAGTATAGATACTGTACACCTATGAGGTGGGTGTGTTTTTTAATAAACTAGGTTAGTAATTGAATAGCTGCAAAGTGCAATTAGTAGTAGTAGTAGTAGTAGTGGTAGTAGTAGTATATCTCATAAGATGCAATATGACAGTCGTAAAGAGTAAGGAAAAAAAGATTTGCTCTGTGGCAGGTGAAGTCTGGACTATAAGAGGCTTGTCGAACAGACACCAATAAAGCATTCTTGAACTGTGTCTCTGCAACATATTGTGACTGCATCGTGTGCATTATGTACTCCTTTATTCCACACACATACCTGTCACTTCCTTCTTCCCCAGCCCTTTTCTCTTCCTGGAAACAGGCTACGACAAAAAAAAAAAAAAAAAAAAGAAGAATAAAATAAAATAAAAATAAATAAATAAAAAACCCCAGTGTTCCCCTGTCTCTCTCCTGTCCCGCCTAGAAAAGGTTTCAGCTATGCGTTTCAGTCGCCTGCAAAACAAAAACTGTGGAAACTTAAAGCGTGGCTGAGCTTTTGCCGAGTGTTCCTCGACAACAAAACACACCTTCTCCGCCAAAACAACTCCGCTCAGATGGTTTTGTCCTTCTGAGCTCTGAGCACAGGATGGCAAGAGATGGAGAAACAAAGGGACAGGTGCAGAGAGGGAGACAGAGTGAGGCAGGGATTCCAAGCGAGTAGATATCCATGCACAAACAGAAGTGGCATGTGTGTGTGTGTGTGTGTGTGTGTGTGCGTGTGTGTGCATGTGCGTTCCCTATCTAGCTGCCGAGTCGTCACCTTCCTCCCCAGTTCAGTACCTTATTACTTCTGCCACTCGACGCTGCCTCGCATGGTGCAGTCTTATGAATAATATACGAGCGTGCTGAGGCGCAGGAGTTAAAAGAACACGCCGTGTACCATGGGTCAGAGCGAGACAGAGAGAGAGAGAGAGAGAGAGAGAGAGAGAGAGAAAGGAAGAGCGAAAGAGGAAGGGAGGAAAGAAAAGGATGCGAGTGAAGAGAGAATATAAAGGAGTGGCAGCTGACTTTGGCAGACAGGAAGGCCCTGTCCCGTCACACCCCGCTTTCATTTGAGGCCGCCGATCCTGCAAAGGTGACAAGACACATCACTGTCAGGCTGAGCTAGCTGAGAGAGAGGAGCCGATGGTGACAGACAGGACGAGCAGCGATAAAACAGTACACACACACACACACACACACACACACACACACACACACACACACACACACACACACACACGCACGTGTTCAGAGAGCAGGTATCTCTGGAGAGCTGATCAGTCAGGAGTATATATATATATGTGTGTGTGTGTGTGTGTGTGTGTGTGTGTGTGTGTGTGTGTGTGTGTGTGTATACTCTGCAGGGATAAGGACTGTGTCTCGGCCTCCCAAGTTGGCAGTGTGAAAACAAACATTACTTTTGATCACAGCGCTCTGAGGCTCACGTATACGGCTTTGGTGGAAGATGTGCTTTACTGGAACAGGATGACAGACCGCTATTCTGATATACAAGACGACTTACACACACTGATGTACACACACACTGATGTAGACACACACTGATGTAGACACACACTGATGTAGACACAAAGCACATGCTGACACGACACGTACATATAAAAGTATATATAGTGAAGAAACACTGAACAATACAATACATCACCACATACAAGTGTAGCCACACACACACACACACACACACACACACACACCCTGTCTAGTCTCTATAGTCTAGTCTCTATAATGTGAATTACCCATTGTAACCCAAACCCACAGTTTGCTTCAGCTTTCTTTTTGGAATGTAAGTAACACACTTATCTATAACACACCGCTGTAACTTTTTTATGATATGCATAATGGCGTATGAATACACTCATAACAGGTTATAATGCATTCATAAGACAGCTGTTGAGTGTAAAATATGCAACTATATAATGGAAAGAAAAAACAACCTACAACCATTACACTGTAACTGTTACAGTCTTCGAATGACATTAGAATGAGTTTCTCACTTCAGCATTTTTCTAATATTCTATACTATAAAATATTTAAATTATGGATGTTATAACAACAACAACAACAACAACAACAACAACAACAATAATAATAATAATAATAATAATAATAATAATAACTGTATTTATATAGATTTCTATTTCCGAGTGTACATTATTGACAGGCATGTGACATAATAATATCTTCGAAGTTGCGTTGGAGAGATCTAAGTAAAGTGAGATCAAGTCTATTAAAACGACAAATCTAGTGTGTTATTTCTCATATTATACATTCGGAAGGTTTATACCCTGAACACGATGTTATAAATGTATTCCCTCTTATTTAGAAGAGGATAAAAGGAAAAGGAACAAAAAAAAAAGATTTAAAAAATAAATAAATAAATCAAGACCGGTTTCACTGTACTAAGGTGGGCTTGGTTTCGTTGGTCTTGGTGATGTGATCCTCATTGTTATTGATGTAAATTTTATTGACATTATTATTGTGAGTATTGTTATTAATAACACTATTTATTAAGCATTATACACTGTAAAACCGGATATTTCATTTCACTCAAAAAATTTGAGGAAACTAATTATCTAAAAATTTTCAAGTTGATAAATCAATTTCTTTAAGCCAAATACAGTGAAGGTAATTAGTTTCCTCAAATGTTTTGAGTTAAATGAATTTATCCCGTTTTACAGTGTGTTAACGATTCACCCCGCATTCGTTAAGAATTCTAACAACACGTATAATCCCTCATGAATGCATTATAACATGATGTGAAAGTGTTCATGAGTTCACTGTAAATATGACCTTGATAGAAAATGATACTTTAAAAATGTCCTTATCGGTTCATGTGCCGAAGGTCCAGATGTGCGATGCACTGATTCCGACATTTCTGACTAAAACGCACTCCACCAGTTGGCTGGCGATCATGTTTTGTTTCACATACTGTTGATACGTGCAGAGTTGTGTTCCCATTGTGACTTTCAAGTGTTCTGTTACTTTAAAAAAAAAAAAAAAAGTCATCTATTCACCTACAAATCCCTGCTGGAGCCAGAGCCATGGCTGTTTCGCCAGTACTGTCTGCACTGTAGCACACTCACACAAAGTATAGCGAGCTATGTGTGTGTGTGTGTGTGTGGTTTTCATAGCTTGACCTGGTTACCACCAACTCACCTCTAGAAGACAAGGTTAAGATGGATGGGTCTAATTAAAAGAAGGGCTTGTCCGCATCTGAACGGCCGCAGGTTTCCCTTACAGGTTCTTTAACGGGCTCCATTGTGGCTGTAATTATGGGCTGAAGTGATTAGTTCCCCCTGAAGGCGGAGAGGTGACAGACAGGCGAGCCTGAGTAACCCAAGTAACCTTTCAATATTCCATCTGCAGCCTTTTGTGATGCCAGGCCAGGACTGGTTTCACCCGACATCCTTGCGTTCGGCTTTGCGTGATCATGTTGGCCGTCTTTCTGTCTTTTTTGTTGTTGTTGTTGTTGTTGTTGTTGTTTTTTGGTTTCTTTATCATTGACATTTCCATCATATATCAGCTGTGTACATGTGTATTATATATCCCGGATTGGATTTCTAAGCAAAAAGGTTAACAGGGAGACCTTCTCGACTGCCCATGAGTCATAGGTCTTGGCAGGAGAGGTGAGCTGGACATCCAAGACAGCGTGCGTCCAACCGTGCAGAGCTACAGAGCAGATGACACTCCACTTGGGCCATTTAGCATGCAAGCCTTCGCCAACCTTTGTGTGTTTGTAGGTGTGTGATGGTGTAAATGTCAATAAAAGAGGGCACTGTGAACAAATATTAAGACAAGGCCAACCTTTATGGGTGTGTGGACGTGATAAATATGTCATTAAATACGTCAATAAATTTCAATAAATATTTTGCTTAATGTAAACAGCAGCAGTGTGTGTGTGTGTGTGTGTGTGTGTTTTAATGTGTTTTTTTTTTTTTTCCACAGCACTCGTGAATTCTCAATTCTGATTGGTTGATTCATTTTCTGTAACAGCAGCTTTGACAGTAATTCTGGCTGCAAGGTTTACATTAACGTTTCTATGGTAACAACGTACACGTAGATTTGTATGGCGGATGCTCCACGTGAACAGATTTTTTTTTTTTTTAAATCAATATTTCTTGTGATGTTTTCTGTGAGGAGAAGGAGTCTTTTTGGAAGGAGTCTCCAGTGTGAGTACTTTGTAACGATCTCAGGTAGAGAGCTGTAATTTTAACCGCTTCACGCCACTCCAATTATTTTCCTTTATTTCCTTCTTTATGTAAATGGATGAGAGGACATATCTATATCTATATATCTTTTTTATACCAAGATCTGTCTGAACACTCGATTCTGATTGGCTGGAAGGTGTGCGTTCAAACCGCACAGGTAAATGCACAGGTAGTTCCAGTCAGTTTAATTACCATTCTATATTAATGCACTGCCTATAAACAACTGTAACCATAGTAACATAGAGGTACGGTTGCATACAGAGTGAGACAGCTATTGCAAACATTTCCTTATTACCGTATATGGCGATTTCGATAAATAGAACGAGGCACAAGATGAATTTAACGAACTGGTGAGGATAACTTAAAAAAATAAATAAATAAAACAGCAAAAGGAATCAACACCAGCAAATAATTCTCTCTCTCTCTCTCTCTCTCTCTCTCTCTCTCTCTCTCTCTCTCTCTCTCTCTCTAATAACCATGTTCTATAATTCATTCAAATAAATGCAATCATATCACACTATCTCTGTGTATGATTTAGAGCAGGCAGAATTCTAATGACCAGTATATAAAATAAATAAGTAAAATATGTTAATTTTGTTATTCTCTCAGTCATATTCTGCACGGCAAACATCAATGACAGCTTTAACTTGTAATTGCTGGAAAGTGACCATGGTATAAACGGGATAATCCATAGCTAGGTGTGTGTTACACGATTTTAATGGACTTCGCTTTGTGTTGGGTGTTTCATTGCCATTAAAATCGTGTAACGCACACTTAGCTGTGGATTATCCCTTACGTATCTATATAGATATCTATGTATCTAAATCTATATATATATATATATATATATATATATATATATATATATATATATATATATATATATATATATATATATATAGATCTACATATCTATATCTCTTTATATCTACATTATATATATATATATATATATATATATATATATATATATATATATATATATATATATATATATATATATATAAATACACATATCTATATCTATCTGTATATACATATCTACATGTCTATATCTATCTATCGTTTTGTATATAAGATATGTACATTCACAAAGACCGTTTAACATGCCAGACGAGACAGTATATACCTAAGAATGGCACTATGGAGTGTTTATGGAGTTTGTTGTAACCCGAGTGCAGGAGATTAAATGCAGATTTGATGCTGGTTCATATCAGATGGACTCGTACTGGTCGAGAATGCAGTGGCATATGGGTCTAGTGGATGTGTGAAACACTGACACCAGCATGGAAACACAGAAATCCAGGCATATGCTGTGCCATTCTAAAATAATAGTTGTATTATTATTATTATTATTATTATTATTATTATTATTATTATTATTATTATTAGCTGCATCCAAATGTTTAAAATGTACAGTAAGGAACAATATTTTTTTTTTCTTCATTAGCTAAACTAATATTATTGATATAGTACAATATGGATAGTTAGGGTAATCACACACACACACACACACACACACACACACACACACACACACACACACACACACACACACACACACACACACAGTGTTATCCAGGTTGTCAGCTGTGACCATTCATGTCCTGTAAGGATGATATAAATGCAATATTATCTTATTAAAATATCAATGAACCAAATATGGTAGTAAAGTCTATTAACAGCACACACATAAAACGTTGCTAACACATTCTATGAAGCTGATATTCATAAACCCCTATAACTGTGGTTATAGTTTTTTTGTAAGTTGGTAATGAAGGAATCAATAAGCATAGTAAGCGGTTTTATGAAGTCTAATAACGCCTCATAAAGCTCCAAATATGCAATAAGTAATGCCTTGATAACTTAGCATGTTGTAATGCAATTACAAAAAACTTAGCATGTTTTTTTTGTTGTTTTTTTTTTTTTTAGGATTAATCTGGAATTATGTGCTTGTAATATTTTTATAATTATTAATAAATATTACAGTTGCTTAATAATAATTAACTACAGCATATGGCATTATAATGATTATCAATTACATTTACATTTACATTTATTCACTTATCAGACCAGACGCTTTTATCCAAAGCGACTTACAAATGAGAAAAATACAAGCAGAATTATAACGTAATTATAAGTTCTCAAGGGATTATTTATCGAATGCGGTAACACTTTCTATGACGGTCATATCTACAGTATAATAACCTATGAACATGTAATATCACTCCATGTCATAATGCATTAAACACGTTGGGATAATTATTTATGAAAATGCATGACATTTTATAGCTGTCGTTATTGTGCTTTATGAATCGTTAAGAGGATGCATGTGTAATCTAGTGTCGAGTTCATAACACGTTATACTACCAAGCTTTTTTTGCTACAAAACTGCGATGACTTTTCATAAGCAAGTAGAACGATATGTATAATACCTTGTGAACGCATTGTAATCAAAGTATGTTATGAATATAGTCACAAGTCATTTTACATATGGCATGCATAGAAAATGCTACCTAGAATGTTAACAGAACTACACGGGGCATTATTGGAGTTTAGAAACGTGCCTACAAGCAACCATTATAATCTTGCACAGAATTATAAGCAGCGTTATAATGACTTATGAATGTAGGCTTCTCAGAAAGTTTATATCGAATTCACAGAGCTGATAATCAGTTTATCTTTCAGGTAGATATATGAGCTTTTTTTTTTAGGATTAAATGGGTTAAGGATCTCTAGTTTTGAGGGTACATTGACATTTGGCAACAAAATAGTACGCATACAGTACCTTTAGCTGACAGTGTAGTGGAAATAATAATCTAAGCAAGCATAATCTGTGACGTCTTTGTTTTTTGCTCAGTGTGGAACTAGACGTAAGAGGGCCAGCTTGAGTTGGCTGTGAAAGATTTCCCAATATTGGCATCTGCGCACATCTCAATCAGCAGTATTTCTGTAGCCGGCGTGCTTTAATGTGCTTTAATGTGCCACTCTGACAGCTTCTCTATTGTAGCCTAATGCGTTTTTGATGGGCCGTTTGATGGCGCTTAATAACAAAGCTGATAAGATAAGCTAGCTGGAGCTCTCCGCCTCTCTGAAGCCTGTGTAATCGACTGGGGCCTTTCCTCAAGTGACGCATGTCAACACACACCTTTGTGTGTAAATGGTCCAGGCTAACACACCTGAACAGTCAGAAGGGAGAGGAACCTCTTGAACTCAAAACCAATACACACACACGCACACACAAATACACAACACACAACTGATAAAACACTGAAAATCCCAGCTTGAGCTTTGGACCCTGACACGGTGTGTTGCGTGTGTGTGTGTGTGTGTGTGTGTGTTATCTAGAGGGATTAAGTATGTTACATTAGTATAGTTTCTCTTTGTGTTTCTGAAACAGAAGTTCGCTCCGTTTAAGCCTTAGTGTCGTAAAAAGGTTTGGGACAGGCTTTGAAGGTAGCAATGGCGTCACAGTGTTGCAAGGATAGATGGAAAACACGGCCGAAGATAACCAAACGAATGCGACATGACTAGAAGAACTATTTCTTAAGAAAAAGTCATTTGTAAGAGCGCTATATGCTTGCTAGCTGACTAGCATAAAAAAAACAAGCATTTGCTAGCTCCAATCAATTCATTACTCTAGACTGAATAAAGTAATTAAATCAACTTTAAAGATAATAAATGTATTATTCTGTCGGTGTACCAGCTATTTTAAAAGAAATTACATTTGCCGTTAAAACAGTTACATATATTGTAACTTCGCTGACTACTATATTTGTAAGCAAACTATGTAGCTTGCTAGCTTGCTAGCTTGCTAACAAGCTTGATAACTTTTTCTAACCCCACAAGGTCGATTTAGCTAGATGCAAATTGGTAATGACAATACTTTATGACATAATAAAGTGAATATTTTATGCCTGCAAAAGCTATTTCTTGACAGAAAGTAAATAAAATGGCAAACATCATAGCTGCCTATGATATTTGTAAGCAAACTGTAAGCTAGCTGGCTTGCTAACATGTGCGAATGTTTGCTAGCCCGAGAGGGTCTTTTTAGCTTGATGAAAAAGTAATTACGTTGTTTAACAAAAATCCAAAATAATTGGAAAATCCAAATAATGAAAGTCCATAACGTTAAAAAAAAAAAAAAAAAAAAAACTTGTCCAATGTTTATCTGTTTGTTCGTTGTGGTCAGTGGGGGAAGGGAACAACATAAACAACACCAGTTTAAACTAGCCATCACAGCGAGATGTACTAAGATGAATACCGCCCGAGTAGCCGATATTCGAACACAATCAGCGTCTTTATGATTAAAGAGGCATGTGCGGTCATACGTTGTGTTGGAGAGGCTTGATGTGAGTGTGTGAGGTTATTAAGTCAGAGCTGAAGGTCGAGCAGTCAGCACAGGATGGACATTCACCTGCACACACAACAGTTGAGGAAAGACGAGGGCACCAAAGACGTACCTCTATTCTTATGGAAACCCTTAACCTTCATCATCATTATTATTATTCTCATCCCTCTTCTTCTCAGCAGCTGCTGCCGGGCAGACACAGAGAGAGAGAGAGAGAGAGAGAGAGAGAGAGAGAGAGAGAATAAGACAATAGCGGAATGTCCATGGCTGCAGGCAACACTTGGACGGTATCTGATTAGAGCTGAATGGGGGAGAACAGATACGAAGACAGCGGTGCCTTATCAACGAAGGATCGCATTTCCATATTCAAGCCTGGGGAGAGATAAAGTGGAGGCTGATGAGAGAACCCTGATGGCCAGATCGCAACTGAACGAAAGGCCGCGGGGGGAAGAAGCGAAAAGAAAGAGCAAGGCGATGGCTAGCAGGGAGGAGAGAAGAGGAAAAGGAGAGGATGGATGGTAGCTTTCAGCAGCGCCGTTAAAAGGCAAGACGAGCACCAGTGATTAATGTGAATAAGTGTCCAAGGGTCAGAAACCGGTCTGCACCGCTGACCGCTCTTAAGAGAGGTTACACGATGGCCATTCGTCTCACACACACACATACGCACACTCGCGCAAACATACGCGCACACACGCACACACGCAAATCTCAAGAAAAAACAACTATAGAAACAGTTGCTCAAAAGGGAAATGAGGTCGTTCGGTGTTAAGACACGTAAATGTATACTCTATCACATCTGTAGAGTACATGAGATTAACACAAACAATAATTTGCTGAGAAAAAAAATGGGCAGTTGTTGTTTGCATCAACGAATGTAAAATGAGCTAAACAAAAAAAACGCACACAAAAAAAAAATCGCAACCAATGACATGGCGATTAATCCACCTTTCTAACAATGCGAAAGTTCTAAACACTTTTCCCAGTACCTACATAGTGCCTTTATGACACATTCATAAGCATTGCATAGATATTTTATAAAGCAATATCTACTTCTTAAAGGAATATCGAATTAAACGCTGAAGCCCATATGCCAACCGAATGAATGATTTTTAATGCCCTCAATGCCGTAATGCCCTTAAACTGCTAATCAAATGTACATTTATAACACTCTTATGAAGTACCTTCTACAACTTTCTCAAAGTGTTATGAAAGTGCTGTTAGTAAAAAATAATAATAAATAAATAAAGCCAATGACTTCCAAGATACGGATAAGAAAATTAGTAACCCGGTATTTCAATCAGTCAGATCATAGATCATAAATTCTCCAGCACTGCTTTATAAAATATTTATGCAATCCTTATGAATGTGTTATAAAGGCACTATGTGTTCAGGACTCTCGCAGTATCTATACGTATTCAGACAGATGTAGCACTTTCTTTGAAGGCCTTATTTATGACCTATGAATACATTCATAACTTGTTACAGTCCGTTCATAAGCCATCATACATGTTTTTTTTATAGTAATTTATTAAAGTGCATTGCACTTATATAACCATCAACATTATGATCTGAATTATTATTTGTTAACACGATGCATTATAAGAGGTCAGATCACACATTACAGTATCATCGGTAGCACAGAAGCACAGCATCGCGTTTCATACTGCATTATGAGACCTGTATAGATTTTTTTTTTCTTTTCTTTAAAAAAAATTTATAATAAGAGAGAGAAAATTAAGAAATTGTACTATAAAAGAAAACAACTGCAGTATAAGGTATAACTGCAGGATAGTTTGGGCTTGTTAAAATTGTGAAGAAAAATCTTATAATAAAATTTTGGAAATGCATGTTATGGTATAAAATAATTTACTTTACTTGGAGAATATTATAATTATTATTATTAATAGTAGTAGTAGTAGTAGGATTTAGTAGGAGAAGTAGTAGTAGTAGTAAAAGTAGTAGTGAAGTAGTAGTAGTAGTAGTAGTAGTAGTAGTAGGATTTAGTAGTAGTAGTAGCAGTAGTAGTAGTAAAAGTAGTAGTAGTAATAGTCGCAGTAGTGGTAATAAAAGTAGTAGTAGTAGTAGTAGTAGTAGTAAACGTAGTAGTAGTAGTAGTAGTAGTAGTAGTAGTAGTAATAGTAGTAGAAAAAGTAGTAGTAGCAGTAGCAGTAGTAGTAGTAGTAGTAAAAGTAGTAGTAGCAGTAGTAGTAGTAGTAGTAGTAGTAGTAGTAGTAGTAAAATTAGTCGTAGTAGTAGTAGTAGGAGTAGTAGTAGTGAAAGTAGTAGTAAAAGTAGTAGTCGTAGTAGTCGTAGTAGTAGTAGGAGTAGTAGTAATAGTAGAAGTAGTAGTAGTCGCAGTAGTGGTAGTAACAGTAGTAGTAGTAGCAGTAGTAGTAGTAGTACTAGTAGTAGTCGCAGTAGTGGTAGTAACAGTAGTAGTAGTAGTAGTAGTAGTAGTACTAGTAGTAGTAGCAGTAGTAGTAGTAGTACTAGTAGTAGTCGCAGTAGTGGTAGTAACAGTAGTAGTAGTAGTAGTCGCAGTAGTAAAAGTAGTAGTAGTAGTAGTAGTCGTAGTAGTAGTAGGAGTAGTAGTAATAGTAGAAGTAGTAGTAGTCGCAGTAGTGGTAGTAATAGTAGTAGTAGTAGTAGTAGTAGTAGTAGCAGTAGTAGTAGTAGTAGTAGTAGTAGTCGCAGTAGTGGTAGTAACAGTAGTAGTAGTAGTAGTAGCAGTAGTGGTAGTAACAGTAGTAGTAGTAGTCGCAGTAGTGGTAGTAACAGTAGTAGTAGTAGTAGTAGCAGTAGTACTAGTAGTAGTAGCAGTAGTAGTAGTAGTAGTAGTCGCAGTAGTGGTAGTAACAGTAGTAGTAGTAGTAGTAGCAGTAGTGGTAGTAACAGTAGTAGTAGTAGTCGCAGTAGTGGTAGTAACAGTAGTAGTAGTAGTAGTAGAAGTAGTACTAGTAGTAGTAGCAGTAGTAGTAGTAGTAGTAGTCGCAGTAGTGGTAGTAACAGTAATAGTAGTAGTAGTAGTAGCATTAGTAGTAGTAGTAGTAGTAGTAGTAGTAGCAGTAGTAGTAGTAGTAGTAGTAGTAGTACTAGTAGTAGTAGCAGTAGTAGTAGTAGTAGTAGTACTAGTAGTAGTAGCAGTAGTAGTAGTAGTAGTAGTCGCAGTAGTGGTAGTAACAGTAGTAATAGTAGTAGTAGCAGTAGTAGTAGTAGTAGTAGCAGTAGTAGTAATAGTAGTACTAGTAAGCATAGTAGTAGTAAAAGTAGTAGTGGTAAAAGTAGTTATAGTAGTAGAAATAGTAGTAATAGTAGTTGTAGTAGTATGTTTATAATGTATTTATAGTTAACTAAATGTATTATACATAGTGTTTATAACACTATAAGTAGTGTATATAATATCACCAGTACCAAAGAAATTCCAGCTTTCTTCCTACATTATGTTTACTCATCCATACTGATTTTTTTTTAAAACACATAACTATATTTCTATTCTTTAAATTTCGTTTCTAAGTGCTAATTACTGATGAACATATTGTTATTTGGTATTGGTGATATCACGTGTTATGAACACTACTGGACTTAAATGTAACATTTGGCATAAATGGTCAGAATTCAAGAGCTGTCCTTAGACTTCCAGTTTCATTAAGTTTTAATTCAGTTTATTTTATTTATTTATTTATTTATTTTTGAGAAACATGTCTATAGATGTGTACAGATGTGTTACATGGAGATTACAATGTCATCACAACACTTTATCTTCTTTCTCAGTCTCACGTGATCATATTTTATAGCCTCTATACAACTGCAAACATGTCTGAAATCACATGGGTCACATATACTGAAAGATACGTATACACAAAACGAGTTATCTCGTGAAGAGATACACCGATCCACAAACACAGATTACAATGGCATGATGAATGTGTGGGGACAGTGAGAGGATGTGGGTGGCATATTGACCACTCAGGAGGGTTCACTCGACCCTAATCATGCAGATACACACACACACACGCACACACACACACGGCAAACAAGCGCCCCCTCCACACATAGCAGTGGCCCACTGACCACACAATTGGTTCAACACAGACCCATTATTCATTAGGGTCTTCCCTCATGGTCTGTGTTTATCAGTGAGTTTAACAGACTGCCTGTTTGTTTTTGGGCTCTGAAATAGCCATTGGCTGTCTTTAAACACACGGCCTGCTGACACATCACCGACAGACCCGGGAAGATTGATCAGAAAAATGGAGACTGTGGGGTCATTCGACTTCAACAGGAAGCAACTGGAAGCTTGACACGTAATCTATGCGAAGTTAAGAGGAAGTCGTCTTCTTTCTGAGTTTTTCTTTTCTGTTTTTTTTTTTTGTTTGTTTGTTTTTTTTTAAATATAACTCTTAAAAGTATCTTATGTACCTTTGTGACCACTAGTGGCTTTGTAGTAGAGCATGTTCTAGAACAGGTTCTAGATACGGCAAGTTGCAGAAAATAAAATTGTTAGTTAGGATTAGCATCTTCCCAGTGATTGGTCCTTCGCCGGTGGTAACATGGTGGCTAAAGACGGTAAAGTTATACGAGCAAAGGAAAAAGGAAAGAAAAGGGAAACAGACGATCATGATACCGAGTGCGACAAATGAATGGAACAAAGATGATAATAAGTTAATATTAGAGAACGATCAAGTTTGAAAAAGGATCATATTTACGTGGCTTGTAAGAGAGCGTGTCGATCAAATGAAGGTCAAGGATAAATAGTGGCTCAAGTCAGTCAGTCATAAATAATGAAAATGATGGTTGATGAGCGTAATAATACGGGAACACCCCCACAGGACCTGTCGTTTTGGAGATGCTCTGACCCAGTCGTCCAGCCTTCACAAGTTGGGCCTTGTCAAAGTCGCTCAGATCCCGTACGCTTGCCCATTTTTTTCTTCTTCCAACACTTCAACTTCGAGAACTGACTGTTCACTTGCTGCCTAATAAATAAATCCCACCCTTCACCTGTTACTCACTTCACCTGCCAGTGCTTTTAATGCTCTTGCTGATTGGTGTAGCTATTTAACATGAAACATGTTAATGCTTCAAATTATTTGTGTTAAATATATATGGTTAACAAATACAGCAATTATGCAGCTTAGATTTTTTTAAGCAATAATAGTGGTTTTTTTTTGTTGTTTGTTGTTGTTGTTGTTGTTACTTGATTTGTTTAAAAACTCTTCCCAGAAATACTGCACGTTACACTGGAAATATCTTACATATTTCTAAATTTTAAGCCTTAAACTAAAGTCATCGAGGGTGAAGGCCGTACGCGAAAGGGGTAAGTAAAGGCAGACATTTTGAGAAATAAAGAACGGAAATAATCGTGAGAACCTGTGGTAGGCCAGCAGAGGGGAAAACAGCTTTGATTACAGTTCATTATTTTCAGTTTTAGTGTTCATGGTGTGTGTGTGTGTGTGTGTGTGTGTGTATTCCATAGGGAGTGCACTGGGCTATCCATAGAGGTAGGTGTGTGTGTGTGTGTGTGTGTGTGTGTGTGCGTGTGCGTGTGCGTGTATTCCATTGGGAGTACACTGGCTATCCCTAGAGGTGTGTGTGTGTGTGTGTGTGTATGTATTCTGTAGGGAGTGGACCGGCTATCCCTAGAGGCAGGTGTGTGTGTGTGTGTGTGTGTGTGTGTGTGTGAGAGAGAGAGAGAGAGAGAGAGAGAGAGAGAGAGAGAGAGAGAGCGCACAGGGAGTTCTTTTTTAACATCACATATTAAAGCACTCTCTCGCTCTTCCTGAGGCCCAAAACTCAGTCAACAGCTGCTTTGGCTGATATTTTATTAATGATGTAGTTTTAATTAGTTTAATTACACACAGGCTCTCCTTTGTGCATAATTTCTCCCTGTTTAATGAAAAACAACAATGAAAAAATAGAGAGAGAGCCCATAGAGATGTACGTGGCCTATGGGTGAAGTTTTTTTTTTTTTACAAAAAAAAAAAAAAAAAAAAAAAAGCCATTTATGAGGTCATATAATTCCTCATAACTCTCCAGACATGATTCATGATAAAGGGCTAACGTGCTATTAATATAGGTTCTAATCTGTGCTTAGCAACACAATAAAGCATGAATGTACTGTATATCATTTCTGAAGTGTTCAGCGTCACACTGTCGTTTAAAAAAGGGGGAGAGAGAGAGAGAGAGAGAGAGAGAGAGAAAACGGATCAAGTTATTGTAAACAGTTTCTGTGTGCGTTCTCAAACAGCTGTTCACAGAATGGTCCGGCTGCTTGAAACCCAATAGGTGAAGAAAACGGGAGCTATCGGTGGATCTGCACGCACACTCGGGTCTCCAGCGGCGTGTGGAGAATGCGAAGAGGACAGTGCCGTGTTACACTAAAGAGCGTGCACCCGAATGCCAAGATGGCACTGAAACCAAAAGCAAAAAAAGGAGCCTAGGTCTTTATTAAGAGTGCAACCTTAGACAGGGTCGGGTCTATAACCATGAGCATTTATTGGGACGCCACAATGGTTAGTCAGCAGCAACTCAATCTGTCTTGCTCTCTTTCCCTCTCTCTCTTTACACACACACACACACACACACACACACACACATACACAAACACACACACACACACACAATGACTCACAACAGAGAGCAGAAAAAAAGACAGAAATGTGCATGTGGTGCGGTATTAGTATTAGAAAGCTGAATGCTAGGATAGAAAATAAATAAATAAATAAATAAAACGAAAAGCCTGCTCATGTCGAAGCCACTCGAGATTATTTGCCCGCTATTAACAAGGAACAAATCAGGTCATGTGTGTGGAAGTAGAGATGTTGCTCGGGCAGGCAGACTTGCTGAAAACGATGACAGGAAAGGTAAATGAGATCCAGGAAACCTAATCTAAGACTGAATCAATATGGTGGCTCCTCATTATCTGAGAATGGCCTGCTTGTGTGTGTGTGTGTGTGTGTGTGTGTGAGAGAGAGAGAGAGAGAGAGAGAGTGTGTGAGGGTGTAAGGAATGCACTTGTGCACATACCGCTCCTATTCTGGGGTTCTGGAAACTGTCTGTCTCCAGGACTCATTACTGCCTGCTTTCACCCACACGCCGACACAAACACAGTGACACACACACACACACACTTGAAAACACACTGACCAGCCAAGCGGTGCAAGAGTCACAAAAAGTGCCTAAATTTACTCCAGGAAATTTACTCCCTCCACCTGGCTGGTGATATCACTCAGTACTCGGGACAGCTTTAGGAGACAGTTCCTGCCTGCGAATCTTTTACGAAACGGTGTTTCTCGCAGCCGGTCAATAACAATAGCATTAGCGTTAGCGCTGGCGATTAGCACAGGCGAAAGGTGCTCTTTTCGTAATGTGACGTGAAAACGGGTAACCGGATCGCACGCACTGCCCACTCTCATATCCCATAATCCTCGCTGGCGGGACTGTCGAAACCATCTTAGCTTCCTGAACAAGTTGAAGTCTAGGGTTTCAGCGACCAAATGTGTGTGCGTGTGTGTGAGTGAGTGAGTGAGTGAGTGGCTGTCTGGTGTGTGTATATGTTTCCCCATCAGCAGAAAGGGCATGATAATGGAATGATAATGTTGTTTCACTAAATAGCTCCCTCAAAGGTCAGTTATTGGGTGTCCCGGATGATACGGCCCACTCTCCGAAATCCTGATGGCGGATAAGGGCATCACGTCGGCATCCGGCTGGAATGTCGTCTTATGTCAGACGTGGCACATGCATGCCATAGAGGCAGCCATTAGCGCACTGGAACTGACACACACGCGCTTTATGCTAAGAATATGAGTGCTGTCGACAGGAGTGTTGCTATGCCAGAAACTCAAAATAAATCATCCAGGTGCTATAAAATTGAGGGGGTGGGGTGGGTGAATGTATTAACATGCATAAATATGCAGTACGAATGCACATTGTGTCAAGATTTCCGAAAAAGAATGGGACGGCGTATTACTTCGGTGTCTTCGTTGCATCATTTTGGTATTCATTTGACGTGAAAATCGTTCGATAGCAACCAGCGTGAAGCAAATGCAGCAAAAATAAATAAATAAATAAATAAATAAATAAATAAATAAATAAAAACCCTTCCTTCGTGGTAATGCTATAGCAGCTACTAATTATGGAGATAAATAAAGTCGACCTCTAGCATAAAGCTCTATTAATATTTAACGATAATTAAGAATATGTACACATGCAACATCAATTATTTACATCCGCATTGATGTATTGACCTCCCAAGGGAAAACTTGGATATGATTAATGAAAGGACGAGAGAGGCTTAGAGAGAGTGGGAAAGGCTGAGAGAGAGAGAGAGAGTGCCAGCATTTTTGGTCCTGGCTCTCACTCTCTCAGGCCTGTGGGACCTCCAGGCGCTCTTCAAATGGTTCAACATTAATAACACTATCTTTAATGCTTACACATTAGTGTTTGCAATAATTAATGTATGAATGATCACCAATGTGGAAAAGAATTATCAATAATTATGAATAATGTACATGCATAATGAATGGGTTTTTGCCGGAGGGTAGACTCTGCCGTGGCTGCTCGTGTCCTGAACACAGAGACAAGGATCAAAACGCTGCCCGTGCTGTGCTAGCCCAGCATCTGCCCTCCTTTCATCCGGCGTTGTGGCGGATTGGAGCCCGCTGATATACCCGTGCCACGTTTTAGCATTGTTAGCAGGGAGCACTCCGGCTGGAGACGGCGTCCTGGTGGCACGCGTTTGCATTCTAGCCGCTCGATGTGTTTTAGAGACGCTAATCCGAGAGCAGGTCTGAGCAGTGCAGCTTTAGCTAGATTATTGTCTAACCCTGGCAGTTGCATATTAAAAAGCCCTCTGCTAATTATGTACAGATTGTAAACAGGACTGAATGCTAACAATGTATCATTAAAGGTTTTCCTGTAATCTAGTCTAATAGTCAAGACTAGGAGTACGGTATTAGCTGAATTAGCAAGACAAATTAGTTTTTAATTTGTTTTGGATTTTTTTTTTTCAGCCAGATAGCATGGCGTTTTATATATTATGTGGGGTATAGTCAGTCTTACAAATATAAAGCATTTTTACATTTTTGTACATAATCTCCATTTCATTCAGCGCAAGTATTCCAGCTTTTATTAAGTGTCTGGTTGTTGAATGCTCGATTCTGATTGGTCAGAAGGTGTTGGTTGATTTTCTATATCATTTTTCTATAACTATTACAGTGCATGGCTCATACTAATGTACTCATTACTCGTTGCACTAATGTACTCATTCTAACACGTTATTGTTTGTATAGTAACTTACTTACGACATATTTGGTTTAGCGGATGCTCCACATAAAGTTTCATATAATGCTAAATACAGTGCATGGCCGTACGCAGGGTTTTAGAAATACCGAGGTCCAAAAACTGAGCTTGATAGGTGGAGGACGGGTTTGAGGGGGAGGGGGAAATTTTTGATTTCCCTAATCTACATATGTGCATTTTAAGAAGTTTGAATAAGTAAATTATAGTATAAAAAAAGCATAAATTATCTGTCAAGCACTAATACAATGAATCAGGTTAAATGTTGCAATGAATGATCCACACTATATGAATATTGAGTCAAAGCCGCACATTTCACCACGTTCTAGTGTAGGTCAGACGATGATAACTCTCCAACTTTGACTCTTATTTATCATTTTCTTCGACAAGTGAATTTACTGAAAGGCTATCTGGAAAGCCACGTAACCAACTTCATTAACTTCACTCACATTATGCACACGTTCATTCTTACTCTTATGCCTAATATGCTGAAAACGACAAGAAATGTTTATTGTCTCGTCGCATCGACAATTACGGATTACGTTACACGAATCACTTAAATGAAATACGTCCAATTCAAAACGGCGAGATTTTACAAAGAATTGAGTAGTTCGCCTGCCCGCATATTACTGTCAGTCGTTTAACATTTCTATTGTAAATCAGTACTCAAATATTAAATCTTTAGCTACTTATGTCTTACCTCGCACTCTTTGACCATTAAAACTGAAGAGTCACACATGCCCGGCCTCTGTAAACGGTAAAGCCCGCCTTCTTTGATTTGATTGGTCATCTGAAACATTTTGACATTGATGAGTGGGGTTAGACCGCTGAGGCTGCTGAGATGAGAAAGTTGGTTATTTTGGCATTGTACAATATATTTGTAGCACCAAAGTAGAGCTATTATTAGGCATTTATTTCACAGCTTATTATACACACCTCAGAAAAATATCGAGGTCCGGACCTCGGTGATCTCAATGGTGGGTACGGCCATGGGTGAAAAGCCTGAACTAGTGATAATGCCTCGTCACAGTTTTTGTCAAGAATAAAGTGTAATACATTTTCACACACACACACACACATATATATATATATATATATATATATATATATATATATATATATATATATATATATATATATATATATATTTTTTTTTTTTTTTTTTTTTTTTTTTTACTAGAAAATAATACCCAATACATGACATCGACTAAGCCTAAACTTACTGTTAAGATGAACACTGATAAACACAGATACGATATATCCTGCTTTGCCTGTCTACTACTTTGGTATATCCGAACAGATCTCTGTGACATTTATAGCTGCCTCCTTCAAAATTACTGCAAAGTAACAGCACAGATTTTAACATTTGGCGAGATAACGAGACAGCTTAATGGGGTATGAATGTATGAGAGTCCTTTTAGTTCTCGCTATCTCTGCACGTATGGCAAAGAACTGTACATGGAGGTCTCTGAAAAATCGGTAGTCCATTGGGCCACTTTAGATTAGACCACAGTGAGAGATCAAATGTGCAGGGCCGGGACATTATCTCCTCCTGACGGTGAGGGATGCACAGCACAGGAAAATAGGGAACCCCGTAATGAGCAATTGGAGAAGGACTTTTTTTTACCATGGCACCTCTGGCCTGTCTGGCCTCCCAGGGCTGTGCAATCTCTCTGTGTCAACAGCACTGGGAAAGGCTGATTCTATTAAGATTAAAGTAGTGGAGGTAAGACGGAGAGTCACAGGGGCAAGTTTGATCATCGGGATTGGGTCATCAACATTTGTTTTTCTCTCTCTCTCTCTGAATAACTCACTGAAATGCTAAGACACTAGCTGAAGCTAGTAGTTTTAAAACTCAAATTCCAAGCAAATGCAGTTGAATCTTTCATCGTAACCACCAAAGCAACGCCCCAAAACATATAAAGTGAATGCACATGCAACATAGTGTAATTGACAGGCAAGTAGAAACACCTTGGTGACCTGCTTGATTGGATGTTGGTGGTCCATCATTTGTTTATTTCTCCCATTTATAGATGATACATTCAGATAGGTTAGTGTTTACAGTGTTTAAGAGAAGTTTCTTTATGACTCAATGTGCTGGAGCCCATTGGTTTTGTGGTCAATCCTTCATGTAAACGTATTGTCACTTTCTCGGTTTGACTTTCATAGTCACCTCCTGTTCACCCCAACTAGTCTGTTTCTGTCCTTATCTACTTAGATCTTAACCACTTCCTGGTTTGGGCATTGCTCCGCCCTGTATGTCTTTAGTTACCCGGCCTTTTTGTTATTATTCTGTGCTCTACCAAAGACCATAACTTGGAATTTCCAACCTCTAGCTAGGAAAAAAAACAAATAGCCTAATTCAGTAGCTAGGTTCTTCCCAGTTCTTTAGTAGAATATGAGGAAAACATGGCTAAATATTATAAATAATGTGTTAGCATGCTGTGTCCATTGTAAAATAATAATCACATGCTTTCAATACATTGATCTTGAACTGTGAATCAACTACACATTTATATTATCCTTAATCTTTAATTAAAGATTGTAAACAATGGCATCATAGTACTATCAAAATTTGGACAATTGTCTGTGAAGTGCACTATTTTGGCTAAAGGAAGTTCTAACTTCTTTAGTTCCTTTTTCTTAAATTCAAAGTCAAATCATTTTTGGCCATTCAGAAAACCCTTCACAAAACTCCAAATACAGTTGTGCTCACACAACATTACCTTGAACACCATGCCCAGTGGGGGTCAGAAAGTTCTTTGAATTTGATAAACAGCCTCTAATGCTTGTAATATTTCCCCAATCTGCCATGGGCACAAAGCAGCACCCTTTGACCTCCACAGTGACCCCGAGATAGTGCTACACCCAGTTTTAGCCCACAGCTGGGTCTCGTTACAGAGTCCCATAAAAAAAAAGGCAGACAGCCATTGGCGAGGCAGTCAGTAGCTTCTGAAAGAGGCCAAAGAGTACGAATTAACAACAAATAGAAGAATGCGTGAAAAAATAGAGGTGTTAAGCCGCTTAGGGCTGTTGGTGACCTTAAACTGCGGTTCAGACGTTCACCGTCAGGCAGAAATGAAGTCTAATGAATTACACCAGAACTTTAAAGGCAACTTTATACGTATATACACAAGCAGGGACAGAGAATGAGTAACTAGAACTGTCAGACTATCAAAAGCTAACAGATTTGATTAATATTTGTATTGTTTACATAACATAATGCAATCTTTCATGAGTGCACTCACCTAACATAGAACATTATCAGAACATGCTACAGGTTCTAAGAAAGGTAGGTGGTAACATGGCAATAACAACAACAACAACAATAATAATAATAATAATAACAGACATTATGTTAGAAATATTTGTGTTAATGTATCTCGACCAAAAATGTTGCAGCAGCGTTGTAGGAATGTTTATAAATGTTATGAAAAATCAGATTTTTCAGTATAGATTTACAGATTTACAGTATAGAAATATATAGATTAATAATATGGTATAATAATATGATAATATGGGTGTAACAATCCATCAGTTTGAATCCATGCATCGAATTAAAAGACAACGACTGAAATGAAGCGATGCACAATTTTAAAATCATAGCAAAATGATTCACCCATAAACTCTGATATTTTTAAAAAAAAACAGTCATTCGCTTCATCATCATTATTAGCCTACCTCAGAACCTTCTGAACAAAATTAGTCATGAATCGGTCAGCACGTGTCGTACCTGATTCGGCGGTATTGTCAAATATCGGATCATTACCTGATGAATCAAAACTGTATCGTATCATGTGGAAGCCTGGAAGATGGGAGATGGGAGATTATTTAAACCGCTATAGATTAAATAATAAATGCAATGTTCAGAAACAGTTATAGCTTAAAATTGTTTTAAAAAGCTCATATGTATTCGTGGATGTAAAGACAGCTGGAGGTTTAAAATGATGTACAATTTGCAACCAAAAATTTACCAGTAGAAAATGATTCGAGCGATTTTAATTAGAAGTGAGCAACTGTGAGTTTATAATGTCATGGATTAAAAATATACATGTATACTGTCCAGATATAGAAAACATAGTGTTTATGGTGTTTTTTTTTTTTTTTTCGAGTGGGCTATAAAATAGCATAAATCCACCTCCATACCTGAATGAAAAGCTTCACTACTTGTAGCAACAATCCAAAAAGAAATCGGATTATTAACTTAATATTTCTCATGTAAACCTGAAGAGTTTGTGATTATTATTTCAAAACTATTGTGTCAAAAACTTCCAGACTGTATGCACAAATACTTTTCAGATCTCTAACTACTGAAGAGTATTAGTAATGGTACTCCAATTTCCTACCACCTCCACAAAGAAAAAAAAAAAAAAAAAACATTCTCATAGGTGGGTCGGCTATGTTAACTTGCCCCAGGTGTAAATGTGTGCAGGGTGCCATGTGATGGACTGGATGCATTCCCACATTATGTCAGTTTTTCCAGGATATGCTCCAGATCCATCTTAACCCTGAATATCTATGTGGAGGAAAATTGGTTACTTGGCAACAAAAAAGAAAACATGGACTGAAAATATTTTTAGAAATCCTAAAATAGTTCTTAAAGTAACCAAAAATAGTTTTTTATTGGTATCACTCCAAGCAAAGAGCCTTTTCTAGAATTTCTTCCATTCATCTATCCATCCATCCATTTTCTGTACCGTTTATCCTACACAGGGTCGCAGGGGAGCATGGAGCCTATCCCAGGGGACTGGGGACACAAGGGGCGGGACACCCTGGACGGGTTGCTAATCTATCACAGGGCACAATCACACACGCATTCACACACCACAGACGATTTGGAAATGCCAGTCAGTCTACAACGCATGTCTTTGGACGGGGGAGGAAACCCGAAGCACTGGGAGAACAGGCATACTCTGCACAGACAGGGTGGAGGCAGGTTTCAAGCCCCCGAACCTGGAGAAGTGAGGCAAATGTGCTAACCATTAAGCCACCATGCCCCAGGTGTGCTCTTAACATTGCATTATATCAGAACAGGTTACACTATAAATATTATAGTAATATTTCTCTTCATGCAATGATACGCACTTATAAGGGTCTGTGAGAAGTTTTTGGTGTCGTTTCTTTCCCCGATAAACTCCTGTGCCAAGAATACTTTATTTCAAACTAAAAAAAAAAAAAAAAAAAAAAAAGAAGCTTTTTTTTTACTATTGAAAATGGTGAACAATACATTTTTGAGCAGGCAGAAGGAACTTAAAGCGACTGAACTTGTGGTATAATTTAGATTGAAGATCTGAAGAAAATTAATATGCAAAAACATGATGGAAAAAAACTGACAAAAGAGAGCGCAAAAATGAGAGATGGGTCTATTTGCTCACTCCGTTGTGGGCGATTTCTTGGCACGGCTAGCTGATCCGCCCTCCTGGCATGCTAGGCACCCTGAAGCCCACGGTAGGTACGGATCGCTTGAAAGAGGCCCTTTGATCTGAACAAAGCAAATCGGTAAAATGGCAAAGGGAATAATCACTTATTAGGGCCTTTCATTCGGCGCTCTCCCTCCCTCATTACCAGCACTCCTGTTTGGCTTCAGGGGAATGTGGCCTCCCCAACGCTCAGCAGGAAGCTCTGGAAGACTTCATTGAAATCGAGATCCACCGTTTTTTAATTTCCTCCAACTGATCTGCGGCCAATTCCTGCTTTAGATTTTGCATTGATTTTGTGCCACCCCCGCCTCGCGCTCGTTCTCACCCCCCCCTCCACCTCTCTCTAATTACATTCTCACAGTTTAATAGAGGCTTGCTGTTAAACAAACAATTGATCCCCACTTAACACATGTAGCCACGTTGCTAAAACACGATTGCCAATCCTGAAAAGCCAAGATAGACGGAGTGAGAGGTGTCCAAGTTAAAAAAAAAAAAATGTTTTCATGTAGGTGACGCAAAGAAGTGACTCCTTTCTAATCAGGGCTAATTTAACTCCTTAATGATCGTTGAATTAAACACACACGACTGGCATAGGGCAGTCTGTGTTTGTGTGTGTGTGTGTGTGTGTAGGTGAGTAGGGGGGCTAACAGATTGCCTCATTTGCCTTTTTGAACTTCCCAGCACGTTTGAGGTGCAGGAGGGGGGAAAACAACAAAAGGTGTTAATAGCTTTATGCAGAAGCCCTGCTGACAGAGGAACCATTATCAACCTGATACACAGACGAATGCCTAATGACCAGGATCAGTGATGGCCACATGTGGTCACACACACAAACAATGCCACCAACCAACCAACAAACACATACATCTCTAGAGCCTTACTCCGTGTATATACTACGAGAAGCTTCCTTTTTACATAGTGTTTTGTGTGTGTGGGTCAGCGGGGGTCGGTGTGACGGTTGGTCTGGGGGTGGGTTGCACGTGTGGATATGTGGATATTGACTTTCCATAGCTGTATTAGTGTGGTTCATTTATGTTAGACTGGTGCTAATCTCCCTCTATAGAGCCTGGCTGATGGACTAATGCAGTTCCCCGCTCCCTCTCTCCATGCCATAAGTCTGCTTAAGCTCTATCTAATTACAGCACATCTGTTGCTCTTCTTGCCTGCTGCTACCAAATACTTTCACATTCTGACGAGGACATAATGAGTCGCACAGCCCCTGGGCTGCTCACGTACCTGTGCAATGATCAACCGCTTAGCCTAGCAACAAGCACACACACTCGCACACACACACACACACACACACACACACACACACACACACACACACACACACACACACACACACACACACTTAATATAGCATGGCTACACGAACTCATGCACAAGCATGGTTTCATTTGTGTTATGAATGTTGCACAACTTGCTTATAATAAGAGCTTTGACAGTGAAAATGTCACGCGGTGATAAACCTGCAGGGCTTTTTCGAGAAGGCAAAAGGATTACATTTCTGTCGTTTTAGTTCATCATTATCAACATGCATGTATTTAAAATGGAAAATGGTTCAAGAGTCTATCCCAGGAACAATGGGTGTGAGCTTGGAATACACCCAGGATAGGGCAGCATTCTATCACAAGCCAACGCACATGCATCCAAACCTAGAGGTAATTTTAGAGTTGCCAATACACCTACTGCTGTATATTTTGGAGGTGGAAGAAACTGGAGAACCCAGAGGAAATGCACATGGAGATGTGCAAGGAAAACATGCATGCAGATAGCAACTCAGGAGCCCAGTAACCCACCATACCGTCAAGGGTTCTTTGGAAAGGTAAGGGCCCTTTGCTTCCTAAAACATGTCTCCTTAAAGAACATTTAAAGGTTTCCCATTAGAATTGGCTTCAAAAGGAGTCACTCCATGGAGACTGCTCTGCTTTCCATCACTCAAGCCTTACGACTAGCAAGATCAACCTCAAGATCTGTCCTCTTCCTACTCAACCTTTCTGCTGCCTTTGACACTGTGAATCATCAGATCCTCCTGTCAACTCTCCCCAGCTTAGGCATCACCAGAACAGCTCTGTGCTGGGTGAAATACTATGTCTCAGGCAGATCCTTCAAGGTATCATGGAGTGGAGGGGTCTGTGAAACTCAGCAACTCACAACTGGTGGTCCCCAGGGTTCAGGTCTGGGTCCTCTGGTCTATTCTATTTATACTACATCTCTGAGTTCTGTGATTGAGTCTCATAGCTTATCATATGCTATGCTGCCATTCTCACTGCTGTGCTGATGACACCGAGCACTATTTGTCCTTCCAGACTAAATATCCATCCATCACAGCATGCATCTCTGCTTGCCTGTCTGACATCTCGAACTGGATGAGGGAACGGCACCTTAAGCTCAACTTGGCAAAAACGGAGCTTCTCGTCATCCTGAGCTGCCCCTAAATCAACCACAACCTCACCATACAGCTTGGCTCAAACACACTCAAGCCAACCAGGACAGCCAGAAACCTTGGGGTGACTTTCGATGACCACCTGAACTTTACAGACCACATCTCAACAACTGCATGGTCCTGTGGGTTCATTCTGCATAACATCAGAAAATCAGGACCTATATCACTGATCAGGCTATACAGCTACTAATCCAGGCTCTTGTTATCTCAAAACTGGACTATTGCAACACACTACTCGCAGGCCTCCCAACGAGCTCCATCAAACCCCTTCAGATTATTCAGAATACAACAACACATCTTGTTTTCAACCTGCCCAAATAACCCATGTGACATCCCTCTTTATCTGGCTTCCTGTAGCCGCCTACATCAAATTCAAGGCCTTGATGCTCTCGTACAAGACCTTGTCTGGAACAGCACCCCCTACCTCAACACTCTCCTTGAGGTTTATGTTCCCTCACACAACCTACGATCAGTTAACAACTGATGCCTGGTAGTGCCTACTCAGCGAGGCATAAGGTCCCTTCCAGAAGTTCTCTCAGTGGTGGAACGAACTTCCAGCCTCAATCCATAGAGCAGAATCTGTCACTTTCTTCAAAAAATGGCAAAAGACCCACCTCTTCCTTGAACACTTTCCTGACCCCTAACTATTTTTGTCTACATACATACACTGGATATAAGTCTAACATTATTACCTACCAACATAATTCGGAAGTGACAATGGAATCAACCAATCAGGTTTTGATTTCCAGTGGACTTTTGTGGGAATGAAATCTGTGAAAGTGCTGCAGTGGCAGCAGAGGGACGATGGATGGGTTTGGTCATGGATTTACTGTAGACAGTAGAGATAAAATGGACGTAATTAAGAACAGATAATCAGTGCCATTGTGAGCATTAGTTTTAATCACTTACTGTGCATTTTAGTTCAAATGAATAGTTTTTTTTTTTAATCATTAAAGGAATCTCAGTGGGTAAATCAGAGAGTAATTGTCCCTCAGGTGGCTGGGATATTTCCGGTAACACTTCAATTAAGGGCAGAGTTCATAGGGCTACATAAAATATACACAAGCTCCTCCTTATAAGTGTTATAAACCACAGTGTACACTTGGAGACTTAAACCCTGTTTAGGGCCAGAAAAAAAGCATATCTCGGCTATTACAGCATCATGGCAATGCCCTAAATATCAGATGGTTAACACATTTGCCTCTCACCTTTGGGGTTGGGGGTTCGAATTCCACCTCCGCCCTGTGTGCCTGGAGCTTTCATATTCTCCGTGCTCTGGGGGTTTCCTCCGGCCAGTCTGGTTTCTTCCCTCAGTCCAAAGACATGCGTTGTATTACGCAGTGTATTATGGTCCTGTAGCATGTTACATCCAAACTGTTTCATTTAAATAAGTTATTTTCTTAGGTGCATAGCAGATACCATATGCCAAGACATAAAAAAAAAGAAGAGGTTTGCTACTTTTTAGAATACCACCATCATAACCCTGGAAAGCTGTGTACAATGTGGGCGTGCATATGTAAGTTATTAGTTATGAGATATATTAAATGGTACTTTAAAATTCTTACTTACATTTCTACAGTAATAAAGAACAAAGAAAAGAAGAGGCAAAAAAAAAAAAAAAGCCAAATAGTCGGCATGCAAATACAGGAGTGTGTTTATTTGTAACACACACACACACACAGAATTCTCTTTGAAACTTATTGTGACTACACATCTTTTGTGCAATCTTGTGGTTTTGACAAAGTATGTCTGAATCCGGAAGGATCAACTTTCCTTAAATATTCCTCTGAACTGCCATGTTATGCAGCATAAAACTGCACTGACAGACACACACACACACACACACACACACACACACACACACACACACACACACACACACACACACACACACACTTCCTTCCCCATCCTCCCCATCGCATGCCACAACCCCCTTAAGATACAATATAGCCTTATTGCTACCCGACTCTATTAAAGACAAAAGGTCATCCTGGGAAAATATTAAACTGGCGAAGGTCCCTCCGTCCCCGCCGCTTCCAAATGTGCGGAGAAAGCAGAAAAAAGGTGTTTTGTCCTGCACATATGATTATATCTCTCAAGCTTATCCTCTGCACGTTGACCCAAGGGCATCGAGTTATTGGTCTCAGATGCAGCCAGGCGCTCAGTGTACAAAAGAGCCTCTTATTCTACTGCTTATGACAGCAGAGCCGGGGAACTGGCATACACACACTAACACGTGCGCACACCTATGCACATATACACACTGCAGGTACTAAACACACTCACGCAGAGCTCCAGTAATGAGGTGTAGAGCCAATTCCATGATTGTGGGGCCGTTTTTTGTTCTTTGCAACTTGACGTTTTTTTTTTTATATTGAATCATTCATTTAGACAACAAACTTATATTTTAGTTTTGCTCAGGGTTGAGATTTTCAGCATAGAATTAGCAAATACTCAAAATGTACTTGACTAGCATCTATGCTAATGGCATGAGGACATTAAGGTTATTCTAATAACTATGTTTCCGTCCAAGTTGCAAATTGAACTTATGTGAGAAATTGGAATATCACATTAGACATTTGCAAATAAAGCACCATTTCCATCCCATGTGTTCAAGAGAGCAAAATCGTCACTGCTGGGGAAACTGGAGCGTCTCCTCTCAGGTATTTTTACTTTTCTTAGCCAATTATCCAAAAATCACATGATTTGTTGAGGCAAAGTCACATAAATTTTTCCATAAATACGTTTACATCGTAGTGTATGTGCATATCTTCTTATCAAATAATAAAATTATCCGCCTCAACTGAGTCTGTTTGTTTTTTATGTGCATTTTGGAGATTTTATCCACAACCGGTGTTTCCATCCAGCGTTTTTTTTATTTTATTTTTTTACGCAATATCCCAAAAGTAGTGCATGAATGGGTGTGTGAATGTGTGTGTGAGTGTGCCCTGCGATGGAATGCCATCCCGTCCAGGGTGTACCCCTCCTTGTGCCCGATGCTCCCTGGGATAGGCTCCAGGTTCCCCGCGACCCTGAAGAATAAGCGGTATAGAAGATGGATGGATGAAGTATTTAATGAGTATAGTATTTAAAGGTAAAGTGCAGTTATAGTGAGCTGTGATATATAGAAATGCAGAAATGCTCTTTTTATTATTATTATTATTATTTTAGTTATTTATCTGAAACATGCACATACAGTGTGTTGTTGTAATTGTTGTTGTTGTTGTTGTTGTGATGGACACATAATGTTTAAAACATCATTTATATAGCATCCATGCATGCATGCTGATGCACAATTAGAAAAGAAAGACAAAACCATAAAGCAATCACACAGCTGCTTGCAATTTAAGTACAAAATCAACAACATGACATCATACTTCTGGACGCGTATGTGTGTGTGTGTGTGTGTGTGTGTGTGTGTGTGTGAGCATTGTTTGGCCGGCAGGATTCAGCCATCAAATGATTTTTAAGGCTTGATTTCCCGCGGGAGTGCTGGGAGGTCATCTCATCTGCGAGGGATAAAAAAACAACATTTGCATGCGATTTGTCACGGCTGGCACATTAAACTTTTATCCGGACAAAAACACGTCAAATAAATTCACACACGCCTGCGCTGACAGGCGAATACCGGTCCGGACACAGCCCAGTGCCACTTCCAATTACCAAAGCTACTTTTACTGGGCTTGAAAAACGTCTGCGCTGGCCTCCTATCCGTCTCTTCACTTCCTCTCTTCCCCCTTTCCTTCCCATCCAATGACCCCAATAAATCCCAGGCCTGGGCGTGCAGGTCTCTGTTTGTCACCCGTATCATCACTTTGCGTGTATATCAAGCTGCCAATCAGAGGTCAGGCATTTGGCAGGGATGTCCGGCTGATTGGAGGCAGTATGCATGGATTTAAATAATAAAGAAGGAATTCTTGTCCAAGCCTGCCAGCAAAGATGGCATGCAAAAACTGCAGCCGGAGAAATAACGACAAATTGAGGATATAATGAATATGTTTAATATTTCATACTCCCAGGATAGAAATATCTCAAGAGGAGGGGGAGGCTCTGCTTTTTTCCCTTCCCTTTCTAGCTCAATATCTCCTGACTTTTATATCTCTCTTTCGAAGAATCAGGGCTTTTTCTTCAGAAGCGTGAAAGAATTTCGCTCTCGGTTGTCCAGAGAGAGATGAGACTTTGACAGCTTAAAGAGCGTAATCACTGACAATTACAGAAAGGCCAAATCTCTTTCTTTCACTCGCTTTCCGGCTGTCTGTAAATGATGACACTGCAGTTGATGATGTCTAGAGTAATGCAGCTGCACAAAATCTTAATCCGTACTCCGCCGAGCATGATGGAAGGATTAAGATTTGAACTGCAGATCTGTACTAGTTACAGTCACATGTGGGCTTTATTATGATGTGTACTTTCTCATCATATCGCCATGATGATCTACTTGCATTCCTTTATAATAGGTTTTTGTTTTCTTTCAGCGTGTCAACAGCTGAGGTGTCTTGTTCTAGGAGTACAAAATGAACATGACTACACACGATAGAAGCAATAAAACACTCCAGTTTGTGCCATTATAGGAAAATAATCAACAATAGGGTAGTGTGATGCAGCCCAAGTCACGGTTATCACACTCAAGTTGATCATTCGGGGTCACGGCACATCCTGAAGTGTTTTACTTACTCTTAAACCACAGATGATGACACTTTGTAATTCTTTCGGTCCATTCAATAAACCATTTATAGTTGCAATTAATGCTCATGAACATCCATGAGACAAGTTACATCCTGTTATCATGTATAGCTTCTTCATCCATCCATTTTCCATACTGCTTATGCTAGACAGGGTCACGGGGGAGCCTGGAGCCTATCCCAGGGTACTTGGGGCACAAGATTGGGTGCCAACCTATTGCAGGGCAAATCGCATACACATTCACAGACTGTGGATGATTTGGAAATGCCAGTTAGCCTACAACGCGTATCTTTGGACTGCGGGAGGAAACCCCCGAGGCACAGGGAGAACAGGCAAACACCACACGCAAATGTCGGAGGTCGGATTCGAACCCCTGAACCAGGAAGTCTGAGGCAAACGTGCTAACCACTAGACCACAACATCCCCATTATAGCTTCTCATTGTTCTCAATTTTGTCATATTGCCAAGAAACTAGAAAACGCAAATTCGTTTGTCCTGATGGCATCCGTGTGTCTGTAAGAAAAGGTACTGCACTGCAACTGGAGACTCCTTCCATAACGTCCATGTTAATGGGTTGTTATTATAGAAACGATAGCACATTATAGACATGTGATTTGAGTTACAGCCTTCTAACCAATCAGAATCAAGAATTCAATAGCGCTTTGAGTTCAGTTAGTTTAGTGTTAGCAAGAGACATAACAGATATATGACTACGTTGTACTCAGTACCGCCGACCGACCAATGGCGTCCACGGATGTTCTTGGATTACTGGTTTATAAATTCTGGTCTGTCCTGGTCTGTTTCGATTTCAGCCCAAATTCTGCGTTCTTTCTTGTTTTAAGTTTTAAGATTTACATCTTGTATATGACAACAACAGCCTTCAAAAGAAGACCCTCTTGCCACGTCGTACATCAACAGCCATCTGTTCCATGTCTTTGTCCTGCCTAAGAAGTTAAAACGTCACCGGATAAAAATATAAGGTGAAATATTTACAGTATCTACTCATTTATCAAGCACATCAGTATATGCTTCATAGATTTCAGTGTTTACAGTGGGGGGGGGGGGGGGGGGGGGACATCCCATCATACAAGTCAATTATTCAAGACGCTTCAACTATAACTGCATCTTTGAAGATTAAAACCGCAGTGGATTCATTAATAATATATACGACTGAAAACCTCACCACGCTAGCTTTAGCATCTGACCCTTTTGGTTGATTGCTCAAAATAACATCTATGAAACACAAAGCGAATTCCAATTCATTTCGGCCACCATGTCGTCAATGCAATTTCGACTTTTTCTATTTTCAGTTTTGCTCCATTTTTTTTTTTTTTTTTTTTATAGTTCCTGTAAGGTTTATTTCTTCCCGTTTGATCCGTGATCACAACCGACAGCACAAACAGGAAACATGCAGTAGAAGCAGGTCAGACATTCACTCCAGAGCCTGGTGTTTTCAGCACTTCCTCTAAAGCCCAAAGGTGAACGCTTGTAAAAAATTCATTTCTGCTTGTCCTGGATTTGTGTACTGATCAATGCACATGGAAAAATAAAGCATCACTTGTAATCTGCATGAATGTTATGCATTATTCATCCTGCCCTTTCAAACATGTTTAAACGCATATTAATTTCATTTATCATAGACAATAAGAAAAGCGCAGCAGCAGTATGGCGTGTAGAACAAGTTTTATATTGGGACTAAACTCACAACAAGAGTCTCAGGAGAAAACACAACGTTCCTTTACAGAAAAATCTGACGATTTTCACGTGTAAAACTTACACATGTGGTTTCACATAGTTCGCCGTGTTCTATTTTACAAATGATTTTACAATTATTTTGAGATATGATTTAATGATTCATTTACTGGCACATGTTTATTTTTTCTTTCAACTGATTCATTGGTTTTCACATTCACATTTGTTCACATGATTCATTTCTTTTCACATCAGATTTTTACACGAGCCATTTATTTTTTAACTTGTGATATTTACACAATTTCGTGATTTGTTTCACACGATTCGTTTATTTTCACGTGATTTTGTTCCGTTATTTTTCAACATACAGTCCCCTCTTGAAGTACTGAAACAGCAAGGCCTAGTCTACTCTTTTCACTATACATTAAAGACATTTGGGTTTGAAGTCAAAAGATGAATATGAGATGATAGATCAGAATTCCAGCTTTCATGTTCTCATATTTACATCTAGATGTGTTAAACAACTTAAAACATGGCACCTTTTGTTTGAACCCACACATTTTTTTCAAGTTGTCAAAAAATATCGGAACGTGTGACAGATAGGTGTTTTCTGCTGCCTAAATGTGCCCTGTTAAATTGATTGTTTAAAGAATTAATAGCTATGAATGTCTACTCTTGGTTTGAGCTCTGGGTTTCACCTGTGAAGACTACATCTGTTAAAAATGATAAAACAACATGAAGACCAGAGAGCTGTCTATGGGAGAAAACGCAGGCAATTTTGAAGCTGAGAAAAGAGGAAAGGGCCATTGCATAAACATTGGGTATTGCCAATTCAACAATTTGGAATGTCCTGAAAAGAAAGAAACCACTGGTGTACTAACAACCAGATATCTAACAGGTTGGCCAAGGAAAAATACAGTAGTTGATGACAAAAACATTATGAGAGCTGTGAAGAAAACCCCCAAAACAACAGTCAGTGACATCACCAACAACCTCCACAGGGCAGGGGTAGAGTTATTACAATCCACTGTTTGAAGACTTCAAGTGCAGAAATATAGAGACCATACCACAAGATGCAAACCACCCAACAGCAGTATGAATTGGAAAGAAGTTCTGGAACCAAGATTAACCTCTAGCAAAGTGATGGAAAGGCCAAAGTGTAGAAAGAATGCCTCTGGCTCTATGATCCAAAACATAGTAGTTCATCAGTCAAGCATGGTGGAGGTAGTGTCATGGCTTGGGCTTGCATCGCTGCTTCTGGAATGAGCTCACTAATCTTTATTGATAATATATAACTCAAGATGGTAGCAGCAGAATGACTTCAGAAGTCTACTGAAAAGTCCGTCTTTTAATTTAAAGAGACAGTTACAAATAAATTTCTACACTATTCATATATTTTGACGTGATTTTTTTTTTTTATATGATTCATACATTTTCACATTTTCACACCATTCATTTATTTTCACATGATCATTTTCAATAAGTTATACATTTATTCTCACGTGATTTTAAAAATAATATATATATATTTATTTATTTATTTATTTATTTATTTTCACATGTAGGACATGTGGTTTTAGTTACGTCATGTTATGCTGAAATGCACTTTCACCTGTTCTTCCACATGTAAAACATATATTATCACACATTCCGCACGCAATCACGTGTATAAAACATGATCATGTGAAATGTATGTTCGTTTCTTTTCCCATATCCGTTTTTTTCCCCCAGGTCTCTGATCCGTCTTTTGTGAAACGAACATAGTTATGATGAAACAATATCCTCTCATTGATGCCTGATTGAGGTTGATTATAAATATGATAAACATGATAAATGTTCAAAACAGCACGTTCTAACTGGTAAAAATGTAATGCCCTATGTTCCTCCTTTTTGTTCTCAGCATTTCCTGATGTAGATATGAATCATGAGTTATATGCAGCCAGTTAGCATTGACAAACTCTTTGGCCCAGAGTGACCTGGTAATATAATAAGTTTTCTACATTTGCATTTTACATTTACATTCCACATGCATGTATTCAAAGTGACATACACGTGAGGCAGGATACAATCCAGCACTATAGCTGATGGCAAAACTAGCAGTGATGTAGAAGTTGCTTTCTAACAATGACAAGAAACAAGTGTGGAACAAGTGTGTTGCTGTAGGAAGAAAAAAAAAGAGCCACAAATGAACATGAGCAGAGAGTCGAACACTTTCAATCAGTCAAAAACTTACAGTAAATGGTGGTAGGTTGTGTTTAATCCGCACTTCAGTTCCACTTACTCTAAAGCCATATTTGAATGGCAAAACATAGCCGGACTGGTATGGAGAGCTGTGGTAATTCTATCCATTACGGGTGTTATTCTGGGATTTATATCCTGATTGGCAACATCAATGCGACAATTACAGTATAATGACAGAATGCATTATAAGCTCTGTTTATAACATTATATCTAGAAGTGGTTGGTTTCTCAGATAACAGTGTTATCATATATTGTAACCTATAATTCATCTTGTTAACCATTCATAATGCATAATAAATACGCCTATACAGTGCAATGCTTTTTCGTAAATAATGATAACGGTGTCTAGGACATTATACGAATATGTTCATAGTTCATTAGCTCATAACAACAACCTTAATAGAAAGTTTTACCTGCTTATTCAGTATTTTACGAAGCCCGTTTCGATAGATCATCATAACTGCATTTATATTTCTCTGCAAGTTGGCAATGAGTCCTTGTAAACATTTTATTTATTTTTTTTTTAGAATGTTTTATAATGCCTCGTAATGCGCTGTAAATAATTTCTTAATAATGAATCGTGTATAAGAAACGTGTCACTATTTATTACGATGCCATGTGGTTTTATAACTAATAATGTGCTGTGAATTATTATACAACAACTGTAATATTTATGAAACACTGTAAAAATGGTGTATTGCATCAAATAAATTGAATATGCTACATGTAAGGGATTGTTTTTGCAACGTAATATGGAAAGACATCTTGCAAAAAAAAAGTTATTAATGATAGAAAACATGTTTTAATGAATGATGATGATGATTTTTTTTTTTTTTTTTTTTTTTCATAACATCTTTCATTTTTGGAAGCACCGAATGATGACATTTTAAATGTTTATAATGTTTTGTTGTTGTTGTTGTTGTTGTTTTTTTATCATTAATCAATATTACACTCGTGTTATAGTTATTCACAGGTCATTATTTATTAGTTTAATAGTTATAAAGATTGTACAGTACAGGACATGGCATTATATAGAATAGTGACACGCTGCAACAGGATTACAGACTATCAATGAATTACTTGCTTTATTAAGCATTATTAGAGTTTATAAAAGTGCTTACATTCATTCATTGTCAACTTACAAAGCTTAGTTTACAGTATAATGGTTTATGAACATGAAAATGTTAGCATTTGCTCCTAAATGACTGCATTCAATCCATTTTAAATGGCACATTGGCTAAACACCTGCATTAAGTGCAGCTATAACGCTTTGTTGACAAAAGGGTGTGTTATGACTTTTTTTACGTCGACTGACAGTACGTTATGTTCAACAAACAATCAAACATCATTCGTTTTTTAGAGCTGTCAGAGTCACACGCAGCTTGCCAATTGAATTTAATTGAGAAAATGTACAACGTTTTGGACTTTCAGAAAACACTCTGAAGTTGTTCCTAGTCGTGGTAGTAAATATTCCTAAAAACCTGCTGTATAACAGTGTTACATAGCTACAGTGTGAAAAGTGATGATTATCACACTGTAAAAAGACATTTAGGTATATCTTCGCTGGATTTGACTTTTATATTTCCACTTATTAGATGTTTATGAACGCTCATGGAGATGTTATGACACTGTAATGACATGCATATTATCTCTGACCATAAATTAGAGTGTGGTTTTGACATTTTTTTCTAAGCCACATAGTCAGTTGTCATAACACTATAGCATAAGTTAGACTGGAAAATGTAGAAACACACACTTATGTCAACAACAAAAAAACTATGTACTTGACTGCAAATTGAGCGAAGCGGGCTTTGGGACAGCTGACGCTCTTGGGTGTTATAAATGTAGCTAGATTTATGTCAGTTGTCATAAACACCATCTATGGGTATGTAGCCTTATTAACAGCTAGTGTTTCCATAAAATTATATTTGCCACAAATGTACCTAGTAATATTTTATAAATAACGACGTCCAATAATGTGATCATATCAAATGTTAGTAGGAGAAGAAACCTGCTCATCTTGTGTTCATTCACATAGATATTGCGCATCATACTGCTCAAATAGATCTTATCTTATTTTATCGCAGCTTTCTTGAAACAATACTTAGTGTCAGTCAAGCTACATTTACTAGCCGATGGTGGTTTTCAGTGTTTGTTATTGGTTGTTGTTGGTTTTGGAGGGCATTACTGTATGTTTTAAAGATATCTAAAATACAAAACAATATTCACTTCTTATTTAGGGATGTATCAGTACCAATATTTGTACTGGGCATCGATCCAAAACCATGCTCATTTGCTCATATTCATAAAAAATTCTAACGATGCAATACTGCATGAAACTATTTGTGACATAAGCTTAGTGTACGTTTTCCCAACTAATGAGAGCAATCAAAGCAAAGGAGTTGTACTGCAATGTACAAAAATATCAAGGGGAGGAACTATAGCAAGATCTTATACATAAAACTTAGCATGATGAGGTCACTGGTAGCAGCAGATGCTAGCTAGGCAACATAAAAGTATACAGACGATGCTAGGTGAGTGAAAATGACAGCCCTTTCCCAGTATGTCGTTCTTGATGATTAGCCACTATCAGTTATTGACATCGAGGGATTCTGATGCAATAAAGACAATAAAATGTACTTTACATACAACTGTACAGAAGCACGTTTACAAAGTGAAACAAAACCTGCTGCAATCCATATCAATTCAAGGTAACTAATGTAACTAGCTAACGCACTTCATTTTAATGACTCTGACTGGTTAATACGAAATAGGTTACTTATTTTGGTATCACTGTTGGTAAAGGTATCATATTAACAAGTACCAAGAAACATACGTACATATACTTGTATTTGGATTGAAAAAATAATATTGATGAATAGTCAAAGCTATTGGAGGTTGATCTAATTGGCATCTGAAACCCAGAACTGAAGCCCCTTGTGGCACAATTCAATGATTAGGTTTGGGGTTGCCTGAAGATCACTGAAAAATGGTAGCGCGCGCATCACATTGAACACGAACTCTATTTAATGATTTTATAATACTTTTGGACCCGGTTGACTAAAATACTTCACCCTTCATCTTCATCTGAGGACTAGTACTCTGCAACCCCAAACTAAAACTGGGTGTACCATGTCTTGGTGGTATGTAAGTCTGGCTAGATGAGTGATGTGAATGCCTTGGACAGGAATAAGATCTGGGTGCGTGGTAGTCTTTCAATAAATGTGAGTAGAAACCTAGAGAACCCTGCCAGGACAATAAAACGGAGAGTCGTGGATGATTAGAACATATCCTCCTCACAAGCGCATCATAGATATGTTTTAATAGGAACATCGTGTATATTTATGTGTCTGAGAGCGTCAGGCTTGGTATTACCATGTTGAGTAATGTGATGGAAAGGTGAACTGTTCCCTGTGAGAACTCCCTGTACTGCAACTGGAATTTGAGTGTTGTGTTTATGGCTGATGGACCTCAGTTTTCAGGCTCTGGTATTTAACTGCATTCTTATGTATTTTGATGCAGTAAATTCATTTGAGTTGTCAGGTGGTTAACAAGGATAACAGGAGACAGAGTTTGCTATGCATTGAAGGCATTTGGGTTTGAGATCAAAAAGTGAATATGAGATGATGGATCAAAATTACAGCTGTCATCTCTTGATATTTATCAAGATCTAGATGTGTTACGAACTTAGAACACGGCACCTTTGGTGGCAGACCGGCCAATATTTAGGTGAGCAAACATATAAGAACAGATAGTCTTGAAATAAATTAAAGTGAATACTGTAACACTTAATATTTGGTGGCATATCCCTTGCTTGCAATAACTGCATCAAGCCAGAAAATCACTGATATTACCATTATTCTTTTGTGTTGTTTTGCCAGTCTTGCACTGCAGCCTCTTTCAGTTGTTGCTTGTTTTGGGGGATTTCTCCCTTCAGTTGACATTTACATTTATGGCATTTGGCAGATACCCTTAAGCAGAGCAACTTAGTTTTATTATATACAGTTGAGCTGTTGAGGCTTAAGGGCCTTGTCAGGCTGCATGATAAAGTTCCTCCCAATGAGATTGTATGCATTTCTCTGTAAATTGGTAGCCATAATGTTTCTGTAAACTTCTGAATTCATTCTGCTTCTATCATCAGGAGTAACATCATCAATAAAGATTAATGAGCCTGTCCCAGAAGCAGCCATGCAAGCCCAAGCCATGACACTACCTCCACCAGGACTGACCAATGAGCTTGCATGTTTTAGATCATGAGCAGATCCTTTCTTTCTCCACACTTTGGCCTTCCCATCACTTTAGTAGAGATCCATCTTGGTTCCAGAACTACTTTCCGATTCTTACTGTGGACGAGTGGTTTGCATCTTGTGGTATGGTGTCTATATTTCTGCTCTCAAAATCATCTTCGAATAGGGGATTGTTTTGGGGTTTTTCTTCACAGCTTTCACAATGTTTCTGTCACCAACTGCTGTTGTTTTCCTTGCCCGACCTGTTAGATGTCTGGTCGTTAGTACACCAGGTGTTTCAATATTTTTGATCACTTGAAAAATGAGTAGGTTCAAATGAAAGGTACCATGTTCTAAGTTGTTAGAGCACATCTAGATGTAAATATCATGAAATGAAATAGCTCTGACCCACCAAGGCATGGACTTCATGAGACCTCTGAAGGTGTGCTGTGGTATCTGGCATCCAGACGTTAGCAGCAGATCCTTTAAATCTGGTAAGTTGTGAGGTGGGGCCTCCATGGATGAGACTTGTTTGTCCAGCACGTCCCACAGATGCTCAATCGGATTGAGATCACCTTGAACTCTTTGTCATGTTCCTCAAACCGTTCCTGAACATTTTTTTCATTGTGGCTGAAAGATGCCACTAACATCAGGTAATACAGCTGCCATGAAGGGGTGTAATTGGTCTGCAACAATGTTTAAGTAGGTGTTACTTGTCAAATTAACATCTACATGAATGCCAGGACCCAAGGTTTCCTAACAGAACATTGCCAGAGCATCACACTTCCTCTGCCAGCTTGATTGTTCTCGTAGTGCCATCTCTTCCCCAGGTAAGTGACACACATGCACCCAGCTATCAACATGATATAAAAGAAAACATTATTCATCAGACCAGGCCACCTCATTCCACTGCTCAATAGTTCGGATCTGATGCTCACGTGTCCATTGTGATGTTCACGTGCCCACCCCGCCTTCGGGGGTGGACAGATTTATATATATATATATATATATATATATATATATATATAGATAGATAGATAGATAGATAGATATAGATATAGATAGATAGATAGATAGATAGATAGATAGATAGATAGATAGATCGATCGATCTTCATTCATCACCATGTCATTCATCCCCATGGAAAAAATGAAGGAGCCTTTAACACAGGAGGACCCATGGTCACTGAATTGCATACAGTTGGTAATGGTTAAACAACAACATTTCGAGAATACTGTTAATCAGAAGCAGAATTTTAAAAAAAAGTCCATAATTCTAGAACAGGAAACAGACATGCATGAGCATATACATACTGCATACCCATACATGTACTGTATATACATGTACAAGCATGTATATACATGGCGTGTATATATAGTATGATTCTGTGTGACTCCTCATCATGAAGGCAAAATATCCAACCGGTGAAATCATATCACACTCCATAATATACATTATACACTTGATTTGAAGTCTGTATGTGTGTTAAAGCGAGAGTAGAGAGCGAGGGAAAGGAATAGGAGAGTGGAGAAGGAGGAGTGGAACATGTCTTAAGTAATTATGGGGTGAACAGGCGCATGCTTTTGTCCTGCCATCATATGTAATAACCACTTTTGCAGACAGCTCCTTATATCAGCAAACTGCAACGCTTAAATCTGCTAAACTACACGCTCATTTTCTTCACTATACCACCGCCACATCCAAATCCATTCGGTAAACTTCATGCTTCATGTTATACTACTTTTCTATACTATAGCCACTGCTGGGGGCTTTTCTTCAAGCCTTTACATCAAATTTATATCACACTTGCTTGCTCAGTCTTCTCTCTCTCTCTCTCTCTCTCTCTCTCTCTCTCTCTCTCTCTCTCTCTCTCTCAGAGTCTGTCTTTCAGGAAATGATTTCTGACCTTGCCTGCCCTCCTCTTCTCTCAATCCAGTCACACAGTTAACACGTTGTGTGTATGTGTGAGTGTGTGTGTGTGTGTGTGTGTGTATTTCCTTAGAGAGCTATACTAACTGTTTCCACACTCACTGACCCATTTAGCCTTTACTCTTGTTCAGTTTACTGTCCTGGACCTTTTCTCTTTTTAACAGAATTCAGGGCAGAGACACGTGTACACCCAGAGCCACATGGGAAGCTCCCTGTCCATTTGCCACCCTCCTTATAATGAGACAATGGCAACCTCCAGGAACTAGTACTAAGCAAGGAATAAAGCATACTGTTATGGGAAAATATCATTATCACCCCAAAATTGATTCATTTCAAAACAGAGTGTGTCCTGAAGTGTTTTATTCCTGTTATACCACAGCAATTTCATTTTTTTTTTTTATTATTATCTGTTTATAGATACATTTAATGCTGTGGAGCATCTGAAAAACATTGCACGTTATTGCTTATGTATATATATATATATATATATATATATATAATATACCAGTTCTTTTACTTAAGCTTTAACAAAAGGTCATATCCATGAAAACTACTATGTATGTTGTACGGCTTGTAAGTTATTGTGAGATACTGTTGTACACATGTGCTGTGTGGCTCTTTGCGGTGATATGGAGGTTTGTTTTGTCTCCTCATGGTGAACTGATCCGCCACCCCTGCTCTAGAAATAGGTTTGATATTCTTGTATTTGTTTAAACACTTCAAGAAAGAGAAATATTCATTGAATTTGTGCATATCCAAAATAATTTACTTGCTATCATTGTATTTGCAACGCTGACCAGTCCGACTGATGCATAAAGATAAATAGTGGGAAGGTTAGTGAAATGTTAAGGAATTATTATAAATATTAAGGAATAGTCATAAAGACAGACGTAAACATTTGAACTGACATCATTTTTTTAAATGTTTTTATTAATGAAATTTTTTATAAATGTTACCGTATTGAACTTTTCTGTTTTAGTAATGAACTGTATTTACTTGTAGGAGTATGCAAAATTGTGCACTCGTTTGTATCAGAAGAGTCGACTGATCCTTTCTGAGCAATATGAAAGAGATACTAAGCTAAAATTATTTCTAAGATAGATTGTCATATATCAAGGAGGTAACTCTGGTCTTCATTTCCCAGCAGCCACTGCACCATGCTACATCATGACCACCTGCACCTGTATCACGTTTCTGATTAAGAACCATGTCCCTGTACCATGTTTTCTTTCATCGTTTATGTTTAGCCGTAGCCACAGTAGTTTGCCTAGTTGTCTTAGTGTCTTTGTATTGTTGTTTGGTTGTTTATTAAACCGTTTGAAGATCTGCGCTTGCTTCCATATCCATCTTTGAAACGTGACACAGATCATCGTCATGTGTTTATTGCAAACCAATAAAACTAATAGAAATTGGTGGGAAAAAGGAATGGCATGAGAAAGGAACAGCCACTTAAAGGCACACTTGAGGTGTCAGCACATGGCACATGGAGAGCTTATTAGAACACACTAGACAAGGCCAAAGAAAGAGTGCATCATGTGATGCCAAGCTGCAAGGTCAGTTATGGCTGCCATTTAACCAGAATTAGCCAGCAAATTGACTGGACTGTATTACATGTAGAACAATATTACCCAGGGGACACTGGGAGATTTCAGGAAGCCTGGCCGAAACGAGAAGGCCACAGAAATCCTTCCAGGTCTAAAAGGGTTTGGAGCCCAGAAGGCTTTGTGGGAATGTTTTAGAGTACGTGAAGTGACTTTGACAGTGAGATATGAAAGAGAAGCATGTCGGTACAAACGCCCATCCAAAAATACATTGGCTGAGCTTACATGTGTTTCTTTCTTAAATGTTATATCTATTTTAGCTGTGTGTGACTAAGTGTGAATGACTTGCCATGTATGATACGTAATTGAAAAACGCGTGTGCGTTTTCCTTTACATAGGTTCAGAGGATCTGGTTACCGGTGTGGCGGGGAATTTAAACATTAACAACTTTCCTTTGGAGACACTGTGTCACCCGACTTTTTTTCGGGCTTTCAAGGAGCGTCAACACCAACTTTTTGCATGTACACAGATACGCGACATATACACGCACATTTATACGTACCTAAACAGACGCTAATCACCTGTCATCAACTGACAGAAGAGGAGCGAGTGTGTCAGCTTAGGTGACACTCATCTACAACACATGATAGCAGGCCACTAATAATGATAAATGGACATGCTATTTAGGATAAACAGCTGAGGATACACACAACATGATGTCAAGCAAAAAAAAAGTTTGGCCTGTGAAATCAGCTGAAATGTTGGCAGAAATGAGTAGCAGTCACGCTAACGTTCGATAGAATTTATACATTTAATAAAGTACTCAAAACAAACACCTTAGAAGGAACAAATTGGAAACTCTCTAAACTGAAATTCCATCCAATTTGGTAACTAGGTATAACACAGTGCATTTGACTTTGACTTCAATTCTCAAAGCTGATTGATCAGAAGGTGTTCATTAATTTTCCAGACATGCTAAGCACCGCATTTTAATACTGCAATATGCTGCTACTCAAAAAATACACAAAAAGACCAGTTTTCTTGTCAGTAGATGCGCAGAAGATGAGAGAATCAACATATGAATCTGAAATGACTGACAATCAGGTAACTTTCCCGATATTAACTGACACTCCAGGAAATCCCGCCCACTTTACCCTTTTTATCTCACATTTGCATCTTCAGGCTGGTGCTCTGGTCACGTCTTTTCCAGCGTGAAAGATGCGGCCTCGCTTTCTGTCAAGGTAAACGGAGAACGTTTTGAGTTCTTTAAGATAAATTCTACCGATGTACTTCTGACTTAACATCAGACATCGTTATAGCTAACATTAGGTAGCTATGTTTATCAGAGATGTACTGACAATTGAGCGTTCATTCACCATTGGTTTCACACTTTCAAATATGTAATAATTTGCACCACCTAGTTCATATGAAAAGTTAAAAGTTTAAGGTCAGGGGTGTGGCGTGCATTTATACATTTAATTATGGCCCCGTTTGTCAGAAAGCGAAGGTAATCATACTTCACTATTGCGTTGTGCTTGTTCACGAGGTCAGGTTTGGCTATATGACACATGCATAACCCTTTTGTGACAGCTGACATTAACCTACATAAATATTCATTCCTTCCTCTTCAATAGCCGTTTTATCCTGGTCTGGTTGCACTGGATCTGGAGTCTATCCCGGGAACGCTGAGCATGAGGTGAGACTCCATGTTGGATGGGACGGCAGTCTATTACAGTACATAAATATTAATAAAGGCTTATTCCAATTGGAGTCATCTGTCATAAAGATTACTTTTGTTCAAAATCAAGCAGATCTCAAATACACAGTGTATAAAATAATTGCTTCTGATGATGGTTTGATGATTATGATGTGTAGACTAAATCCCTTGTAGATATAAATGCGCCCAGTTTAATGCAAAGCATATTCAAAATGCAAAGTGTAAGTATTTATATACATTCGGGCGTCTTTTCTCCAGGGCGTTTCTAGTTAATGACATGTGCAGGCCTGTATAATCCGCATTCGAGCTGTCATAAATAAACATGTCGAGACGGGAGCTCGCAGGATATGGAATCTCTCGTCCCGACTTTCACTGCACACCGAGCATCCCGTACGTTCTCAGCTCATCTCCTCTGAGATCAAACATCTTTTTTTACTGCAAGATTGGGAATCAATACAGAGGAAATTATTTATGGAAAATATACTCTGGGTTGAATTACTGTCGATGCCACACCAAGGGGTTTTATCCTGAAGCGTGAGAACACTAATCACACTCGGATATACACGCAAGAGTCCACAAAAGACAGATGTGAGTCCAGTGTGTGTGTGTGTGTGAGAATGAAAAATGTGTGAGATCTCTCCACACCTCACAGGTTACGGGTAGATGTACGTCAGCCTCAAGCGGTCCAACCTGTAACGAGTGTGTTTACTTTTCAACATGGATAGGAAAATATGGAAAAATTAGATAACTAATCCACCGTTCATAAGGCTACATAAGGCCTTCATGACGACTGACATAAACCTACAGGAATATTAATAAACGCTTATTCCGGATTTCAGATTCAGCTGTCATAGAGGCTCCTTTATCTAAATCTTCCATGATATCCAAGTTAAATTACACAGATTTGTGTTAACAGAAGACATTTTCCGTGCTGACGTACGTTACGACGTCATGACATCTGACTGACATAAGCGATAAAAGGAACTAACTTTGTTTGTGGACGTTCCACAATGTTAATGTAACTCTAGACAGATAAAATCTCAGTCTTTATTAAATCAAAGTGTATTCATTGGCAAACTGCTCTGGGATAAAAGGAATAAATGTGTATAAATAAATTCCGGATGTGCTGTTATTGGAAAATAATCAGCTTCAGGTTGGTAAAAGTGATTCCACTTTTCACTAGGCTGAAACACAGCGCCCTGGTATTTGGTGTTTTTTTAATAACAACATGCCATGTAGGGTTTTACTCCGTTACATACTAAAGCCATGCTTGGCAAGCTATGTCACGTTATAACTGTTATACCCAGTCAGTTGTTGTGAAGCGTCATAATAAAAGCGTATGTCAACAAAAATGTTATGTCAACTTGACGAATGCATTTCTTAAAGATAGGTCTGTTTGTGTAGGGCTATGTTATTTGTCATGAAGGGGTTATGTAAGTGTTATGGAGTCTTATAAGCACTGAATTTTCTTGAAATTAGAAGATTTTGGTTGATTTTAGGCAATGAATGAGTTGAGTTTGCTACAAATTACCAGAGAGGTTATAGTGTGTGTGTGTGTGTGTCTGTGTGTGTGTGTGTGTGTGTGTGTATGTGTGTGTGTGTGTGTGTGGGGGGGGGGGGGGGGGGGTAACATAAGCAAAAGGGGTCATCGATGCCTTGATTTATGACAGGCCCTACACAGAACACCGACTCCCACTGATTAGCACTCACATGTCCGTCACCTCTGTTACCCCTCCTTCCCCTCCCTCTTTGCCCCTCCCTCTTTACATCTGACTGACAGTAGCCATGCCTCCCCTACCACATGCTCCTTTACAATAACATTTATCATTCAGGCACTTTATAAATCACTCCCGCTAAACTAGATCTGATAAGTGCAGGAGCGAGAGCAGCAGTAAAGCCTGTTCCTTCTCCTTCTCTCTTTTCCCCGCAGACGAGACCTCATGACACAGCCAGACCACCTCATAGCATTCAGGCCTAAAGGTCTCACTCTGTCGCTATCACATAGCCCATGCCAGGCGCATCTCGGCTCGGAGGAGCTTAATGTACCCGCAAAACCCCCCAGGAGACTTCCTGGATGTCTCAGGTTATATTGTCACTTAAGTTTTCTGGCTATGACATATGGGCAATTACTCTTCAGTGGTCCGGCATGGGTGCACACAGACACTTGACACTGCTAGGCTGTCGCACAGCATTAGGGAGACGACGTAGGCTTGTGTTTGTTTAAAGCAAGCTGGCAAATCGATGTTTATCTAACCCAGTCAAGCCAAATAAGATGAGCTTACAAGTGACTTAACCGAGAGACGCTAGCAAGGTTTCTGACGTGGGTTTTTATGTTTTATGAGTCATACACCCTGGTCTGAATGTGCCAGAAAATTAGCAAAGCAAAGCAGAGACACTGAAAGACACTAATATAGAAACAGGATGTATCCCAGACCTACACGTGCCAAATACAGAGCGGAAATCAAACGCCCACACTCTTAAGCAAACATGTTTAGGAGGTTATATACACACACATAGATTGGGTGCACTTATGTAAACCCTTATGATGACGGTCAGCATATAAGTCAGACACACAAACACACACACATACACACACGCTCACTCATATAACATGCTCCTGCTCTCATGTAAACCTGTATAGGGGCTATTCACATCCACCTGACAGGCGAGGAGATTTATTATTGCTGGGTAAAAGGGGAAACACAGACAGGAGTAATAAAGCATGATGGGGAGGGTGGACTTGGGAAGTTTTTTTTGCGTGTTTTCTTTTCCTCCTTTTCAAAACAAACAATCCACAGATCTCTTGCTCTCGCTCCCCTCTCTCTCTCAATCTCTCTCTCTCTCTCTCTCTCTCTCTCTTTCACACTCTCTCTCCAAGCCCAAGTCCATAAAGCAGATCAGCATGTCACATGTTTTAGCCATAAGCACAGTTAACATTTATCACCCCAAATATAGGCCTTATTTCACCAAAGCTCCAAACGACACAACCTGCTGTGTTCACTATATGTGGGATTTCGCATACCCTGTACACACATAAATAGAGTTATGACCTGTTCGCTACCATAAACAAGTATAGTGTAATTACACATGTTCACACACCACAAGGTAATGCAAATTAAGGTAACACCTTTGGTACTGTAAGATGAATGTTAGCACCGGTGAAATAATTAGGCAACCCATGGACAAATCTGATTTATTATGCATGGTTTACGTATTTTTGTTACGTTATTAACTGACAGTTTAAGAGAGGTTACTCATGAATTTGCTGAATAATAATAATAATAATAATAATAATAATAATAATAATAATAATAATAAACCCAATATGCTATGCCAGAGTAGACTGTCTAAAAATGACCAATATATATATATATATATATATATATATATATATATATATATATATATATATATATATATATATATATGTATACAAACACGCACACACACACACACACACACACACATACATACATACATGCATTTGGAGAGAGAGGGGCTTTTGGCATATAAAGAGAGAGAGAGAGAGAGACAGAGAGAGAGAGAGAGAGAGAGATTAACATAATTTAGAATTAATATAATTTAGATTTTGAACACCCCCCCCCTTTTTTTTTTTTTAATTTGATATGAACATGAACTGAAGCTCTTGAGTTGTATCTGCATGATTTTATGTACTGTGCGGCTGCCATATGATTGGCTGATGATCGTTTGAGATTCAAGGATCGGTCATTGTATAAAAATACTATTTACCAAGCCACAGTGATATACTGTACACGATATATTCAGATTTTTATATACTCGATTTACAGAGAGAGGCTGAATCCCCAGTGACTCCTTGCTACCCATATAAGTGCACTATTGAGGGTATAAAGTAACAGCTTCACATGTGCAATAGGGAGCAATTGAAGAGAAAAAGGGGTCAAATCCCAAATGTCTCCTTAATCCCTTTATAAGTGCACTATATAGGGTGTGGAATAAGAGTTTCTCCAACTCAGACTGAGAGAGGGAGGAAGATGTATAGAGAGAGAAAACAGAAAGGCAGAGGAGCTTGATTGATAAAGTCCCTATCTGGTTATTTAGGATCTGGCGACAGAAGCGGCTGCTTTTGCCAGACAGAAAAGCAATTAATCTGCAAAACGAGCTCACGATCAGCCGGCGCTCTGCACCCCCCATCACTCCCTTACCTCCCCCCACCCCTGTGCGCTTCTGCTGCACTGATAAGGCCGCAGACGGCCATTTATTGTACATTTTAATTAAGCGCTTGTTAACGCTAGTTATCTTAACAGTCACAAAATTACCGTTGTAATGCATTTTGTTTGAGGAGAAAAAAAAAATAGGGAGACAGAGTGCATGCCCACGTGATTTTTTCTTCTCCCAACATCACGTGGTGCCTCGGATCGTAGGCGCACGGCCTGTGCGCGATGATCGAAACGGCGGCACGCTAATGGTTCTTTAATATGGCCATCAGCGGTCCCTGCGCAGCCTCAGGCATACGGCCTGAGAGCCTCCCAAAGCCTCTTTAACGCTTATTTGAGATGACAGGAAAAATGAAACCGTTTGTGCTCGCAATGGAAAAAGCAATCATTGGGACATTATCCTCCGCTTGCCCTATCATGCTAATGCCGGGTAAAAAATGTCACCAAATGTATTTAAGAGGCTGATGGAGTGGCGCTGTTTGATTCCTGCTGTCCGTCTGATTAATAAGAAAGAGGGGGGAAAAAGCCTTCAATTTGTATGTAAATGCAACCTGGGCCTCATATCATCGGCGCACCTGCATGGGCAGAGAAATAATAAACTCGGGTTTAATGCCGCAATTACCGCCATTTACGGCACATCCAGCAGCAGAGAGAGAGAGAGAGAGAGAGAGGTGTAGTGTAAAGGATGAGCAGAGGAGAACGGAAGCTGGCTGGAGTAGAGATAACCAGATGCTGGATTAAGACTACTACACAAGCATTCTTCATGTGCTATAGTTACACATACTGTTCTTGTGTACTAAATACGACATTTGAGTGGATGTGGATCCCTTTCGACCGTTCTCGCCTGTTTGCACATCATGGGAAATACACTGAGAGTAATCAAAAGTCGTTTCAACACGCTAGTCTTAGAGAAAAAGGTTTCTCGGTGGTTCTTTTAGATGGTTAACGGTTGTAAAGTTACTAGGAACCTTCTTCCAGAGATTCTACCATGAGGACAAACCCAAAGAACACTTTATGTGGGGGAAGTGGTGGCTTGGCGGTTAAGGCTCTGAGTTACTGTTAGGAAGGTCAGGGATTCAAGCCCCAGCGCTGCCACTGTTGGGCCCTTGAGCAAGGCCCCTAACCGTCTCTGCTCCAGGGTGCTCATCATATCATGGCTGCCTCTGTGCTCTGACCCCAACCTCCTGACATGCTGAGGTATGCGAAGAAAAGAATTTCATTGTGCTGTAATGTATATGTGATCAATAAAAGACTCATTAGAGGCAATATCTTGGTGTCAGAGGGTACAGTTTTTTATTTTGTTTATTATTTTATTACTATGAACCTAAATGCCTTGCAGCATTTTGTTTTTTTCTTCCTGATGGGACAAGGTTCTTCGCGAGTTCTTGGGGCTTAGCTTTCTGACAGGAACCACTAGTAGACCACTATTAGCAGTAAAGAGATAGTATTTTTGAACGTGACTCCTGACAGAAATCCTGTCAGGTTAGCTCATGTTAGCTAGCTGGCCAGATTTAGAGGTAAAGTTTATGAATGTTAGGAATGTTAAGGCCTTGAATGGACGGGCATCTTGTGCCCAGTGTTCCCAGGAGAGGATTGACTTCACTGCAACCAGCAGGACCCTCTCAGATGACTAGCTGGCTAGTATGAGCAGAATGCTCCCATCCTATCATGTGAGCTAATGTTTGCTAGCTGGCTAGCTGTAGTAGTGAAGCTTGTGAACATTTAGAAATAGGACTTCCCAGAAATCCTTTCAGGTTATTTATGAACGTTTACTTCAAATACTCTCAGAAATCATTCTAGGGTAATTCAAGTCAGATAGTAGGCTAATTGTTAGTAGTGATGATTAAGCTTGGGTACTGTAGCATTGCTGCCTCACAGGGCGCAAACGTGACCCATCACAGGGTGCATTCCTGTTTTTATGGCTAGTGTTTACACCACAGGACAAAGCGACCCTGACAAAATGGCTGTTGTGAAAGACATACCCATCTAAGATGCTCGTATTCTTATATACAGTGGTGCTTGAAAGTTTGTGAACCCTTTAGAATTTTCTATACCACCAGCGTTTGTCCTAAAAGTAGATCAAGAGAACCCAATTAAACAAATGAGACAAAATATTGTACTTGGTCATTTATTTATTGTTTTAAAGGATCCAATATTGCATATCTGTGAGTGACAAAAGTATGTGAACCTTTCCTTTCAATATCTTGTCTGACCCCCTTGTGCAGCATTAACTGCAAGTAAACGTCTTCGGTAACTGTTGATCAGTCCTGCACATCTGCTTGGAGGAATTTTAGCCCGTTCCTCAGTACAAAACAGCTTCATCTCTGGGATGTCGGTGCGTTTCCTCACATGAACTGCCTGCTTCAGGTCCTTCCACAACATTTCTATTAGATTAAGGTCAGAACTTTGACTTCTCTGACTGTGGATTACTGGAGTCCTAACTCTTTAGAGATGGTTTTGTAAACTTTTCCAGCCTGATGAGCATCAACAACTCTTTTTCTGAGGTCCACAGAAGTCTCCTTTGTTCGTGCCGTGATACACTTCCACAAACATGTGTTGTGAAGATCAGACGTTGATAGATCCCTGTTCTTTAATTAAAACAGAGCACTCACTCACATCTGATCATCATCCCATTGACTCTAATTTCACCTTCAAATTAATTGCTAATGCTAGAAGTTGGCATACTTTTGCCACTCACAGATATGTAATATTGGATTATTTTCCTTAACAAATAAATGACCAAATGTAATATTTTTGTCTCATTTGTTTAATTGGGTTCTCTTTGTCTACCTTTAGGACTTGTTGATGTTTTGAAGGATTCACAAACTTTCAAGCACCACTGTACATACTCATAGACACAATAGAATCAACTGACTTTATTGCTAGAATTATGAAGCTATTATTTACAACCAAAAATATATATATTTTTTAAATGTCTAAATAATTTAACCTAAATAATTTATAGTTATTTCTGCAGTTTTGTTCATTATATGTATGAGAGACTTACATTATACAATATATAGTATTAATTTAGCATAAATTCCCTTTTTGCTTTGAGGAGTGCAACTGCTGCTACTTTTTATGATGCTTGCTTGATGTTACAAACACAACAAAAACAGAAAGATGGGCATTAAATATTATATGTTTGCCTTTTGTGTCTGTGCAAGCAAGTCCCAGCTGTCACTCACATATTCAGGTTTAATCTACAGTGAGTCTGGACTAAACGAATGTGTATCGCCCTGTCTTTGCATCATATACTGCTTTAGTTCCCCATCCTTCCACCAGACTACAAAGCAAAGGTGTATTGACTGAACAGGGGCTGAGGAGAGATTGCTGCCCAGTGATTAAAGATTAAAGGTGTGTGTGTGTTGACTGAAAGAGGTGAAGCGTCCTGCAAAGCTGAAACCATGGAAAAGCTTTGAAGTTCAAGTGTGTTGACCTTAACCAGAATGACCTCTGAATTATTCTCAGATAGGGGCAAACGCAGACGCAACCACCCTCATGCCAAACTTCCATACTCTCCCAGTCACTCTTGCTCTCTCTCTCTCGCTCTCTCTCTCTCTCTCTTTTGTATCCATCCATCCCAACTTTAAACTCCAAAACTATGAAGTGCAAACAAATGATGCAACCATCTGACAAGAGTGGAGTCAAAGGTGTGCACTCACCAGAACAGTGGGTCCACAAGAAGCAACGTGATGAATATGGATGGTTCTCACAAAGACAGTCATGCATGTGGCATTGTGTGCTTCTCTGCAAAATATGATCAAAAGGATAAACTTCCTTGCCAAGGAAAAGATAAAGAGATGGCATCTAAAGAAAGAACTGGGTGTCAGAGTGAAATCTCAGCAATAATGCTGTTATTCACAGTGCTGTCGATCTTCCCGCCTGATGAAACACAGAGAATAGTTGTGTACTGATCCCGATCATAGCTGCTTATCTATCTGATTATCTCCTGCCTCTTATAATAGAGTTACACTGGTGTGAACTGAACTGGATCCAATCTGGAGCGGAAACCAGTTCAGGCTCAATTCTCAAACGCGCTCCGAGATCCCTCGAAAATAACTTCTCGTGCCGTACGAAGATTGGATTCTTAAAGATCATGCCAGCAAAGCAAGGCACTCATTCAACTGTGCTTCCCGCGAGAGGCGTCTCACGATCTCTAATATCATTCTGTATACGGCTTCGCCGAAGCACTGGCCCTTCGCGGTTATTAATATTAATATTTATGGACTGAGAGAGAGAGAGTCAGGGAGATCTGTCGGGCAAAGGAAAGGAAGAGCAAACTTCCATTAATTCCAATGGGAGGGAGTCCAAATTAATTCCTATTCACATTTTAATGCCTTTATGCTAATGCATGGGAGCCACAGGAGAGGAGGGTTAAGGTTTAGCAGTTAGAGTAAAAGAAAGGAAAATATCACCAATGCTTGACTATATATCTTATATTTATACACACATTCCATTTACTTCCATGCTGCACGTATGTCAATATGTGTACATATGAACAATAAGTACATCTAAAGGTTAAAACCACTGAACTGTAAATGTTATATGCTTCTTATTCTTTCTACAGAAAAGGAAGGTGACGGGGGAAAAAAGGCCTGTCTACCCAGATGCCATCTGTCTCATTTTGGGCCTTCTGGGATACCGCGTTTCCGAGCTGCCATCTAGTCTAATCACACGGCGCAAAGTCATTTAGCAAATGCTGCCAAGATTTTCACTAGCCAGGCCACTTTGCCAATAATCTCAAGATTATGTCTACACAATGTACTTGCAGTTTAAACTTCACCAAATGTACTCTGTGTACTGTGCTTTACTGACAGAGCGTAGGAAAGTATTTTGTACAGTACTTTACAAGATTAAAACATGTATAAAAAAAATGTTTCTCTTGTTTATTTTATGCATTTATGTGATGTAAATGTTAGATTCACGTTAGAATAATGTTACAGAGACAACCTACAGTTGTTCGAAACACTGCAAAAGCCATATTTTAGTAAGTGAAAATATCTTTCATATGGGCAAATAGATTTTAAATCCGATATAAGAGTATTCAGATTATGCTTTTAGTCATTTCATATATATGTGTGTGTGTGTGTGTGTGTGTGTGTGTGTGTGTGTGTGTGTGTGTGTGTGTGTGTGTGCCCACATCTAACCTGATATCAGACTTGAAATTAGTTTTTAAAAAATTTGTTTTATTGTGATCTTGAAATAGGAAAGACAAGATAAATATAAATTTGACTGTATTCAAGATATTTTTTGTCTTTTTGTTGTTGTTGTTGTTGTTGTTGTTGTTGTTTTTCTTGTTTAGCAGTGAAGGCCAAGAAAAAAACGTCTTTTTGCCATACTTTTTTTTTTTTTATTACATTTTGAGACCTTAACATTTGAAGAGTCTCCCAGAGAATGTTGCATTTTGTTAAAATTACTGAACAATAAAGTTTTACTCTTCCATAAAGTCAGTTTATCCTTTTTATATTATTATTATCCTTTTTTTACTGTTAAGCAAAGTTTTGGGGGTAAAACTGCTCAAATGCTGTGTATTTAGCGCTGCGTATTTATTTACTATTATCATAAATAATCTTTATTATATTACATACCATACTATATATATATATATATATATATATATATATATATATATATATATATATATATATATATATATATATATATATATATATATATATATATATAAAATACTATATTTATAATCATTCATTCATTCCTCACAGTTAGTGACAAACTGTATTAATTATGTAGAGATCATCCAGGAAAATGAAACCTCAAGCATGACAACTTTGCAGTAATGTAGCAGGTAATACAGAAGTTAAAGTCTATTCAGATCACTCTCTCTCTCTCTTTCTCTCTCTCTCTCTCTTTATTTATTTTCCTCTCGTTCCCAGTTCACTTCAGCCGTGCTGAATAAGATTCCAGTCCATCCATTTCAGTTTGTGGAGCTTGTTTAACTGCATCAAGCTCGGCCAAACACAAATAGATTACTCTGTGGTCTGTGCCCTTGCCGCCCCTGCTATAATCATTACATATTTACTGCAGAGGCAAGCGCTGCCGGTCCAGCCCACAGTGGCCTATCCATTACTGTCTGTGTTCTGACACCTGCTGGGTGATTGTCATTAATTGAGCTCATTTGAGAGGCAGGTCGGGGCAATAGAAACGCAGGTGTTTGGGACAACTGTGATTATCCGAGTCTGTGGCTTGGACCGCAAGAAAAGAGCGATCTCTCTATCATGAGATGCAGACGTCAGTGACGGCTGTCCATTCTTTTTACTTTTAACCCACATTAGGGGATAATTGAGCCGCCGGAGCCGAGAGAGAGAACGACCATAAAGAGGAAAATGATGATTCGCTGGGTTCATTTATATGATGTGCTTGTGCCGGGTCGGAATGTCATAAGAATGGATGAGAATTGAACGTAAAGTTGAAATGGGTTTTAATTTAATGGAACAGGATCTTGAAAGTTTATAGGATGAGTAGATCACGCAGGCAGAAAACAAAGACGGGTTGTCTGACATTATAGCTGAACACTGTTTGAGCATGGGCTTTTTGTTTTTTTTTGTCCTGTTATATATATTTATTTCTATCTATAACCTCTCTGGAAGACTCTGCGGCAATTAATAATTATGCTCATCGCAGCACTTCAATTTCGATTAATACTTCTGCTTCTATTAATCATAAATCGATTGTTATCAATGATTACCAGATTATTCGGGATTACTGTCCAAATGGTCGCCTGTATTTTTGTGCTATGCATATCTGAGGCCACTTAAGGGAATGTTTTTAATTCACATGATCAAATCCAATGCTTCACATGATATTACATGACATCTTGGTCCGTTTTTTTTTTTCTTAAGGCCACTGTCTCTCTGGCAATGTGTATGTGATTGTGTGCCCTGCGATGGATTGGCACCCTGTCCAGGGTGTACCCTGCCTTGTGCCCGATGCTCCTTGGGATAGGCTCCAGGTTCCCCGTGACCCTGAAAAGGATAAGCGCTATAGAAGATGGATGGATGGATGTCTGTCTGGCTTGCTCATTATGGATAAAGATTGAGTCCTGGATTTCTGTAAAGCTCCTCAGACATAAGGTCTATTGCTAAAAATGCGATACAAATAAAATAGCATTGAATCGAATTCACTCTGTTGGAGACAGCATAAGGAGAAAAGCTAAGCATATGGCTCTGCTGGTTGAAATTTTACATTGAGTTCTAGCTGAGTGCAAAAGTGTTATAGCTTATAAACGGACTGATATTTCAAACCCTGTCTGTGCAATACAATAACTGAAGAACTCGGGTTATCGTCGCAATCCTTAAGTCATACATTTATAACTCATTAGTTTGACTCATTAGTTTACTCGCTGACTCGTGTCTCGTTTTCACATCTCCATACACACCCCTGCTCTCGCTCTCCCTCTTCACCGGGTGCACTTGGAGATTTATTCCCATCATGAGGAGCCGTGGCCGAAGCTGCTCTCGGATATTTATGCGTTAATAAGGCTTACATAATTCTTGCAGGTGTGCTTTCTGTCCCTCTACCAAAACCATTCAGAGGATTTATAGAGGGTCTTTGGATTGCGTCTTGATTTAAAACCCCCCTCTCCCTCTCTCTCTCTCTCCCTCTCTCTGTTTCTATCACTCTCCCAGACTTGTCGCTTGTGGTAGTCTGGTAGTCTGTGGCCCACCATGATAGCTACATCTCCATCTGGGTTAGAGGACAGAGCTGCCAAAACCAAGCACAGCTCTCAGGTTGAGACTCGGCTAACAGATGTCCCAGCAGCCCTCAGACTGTCTGTCGGGGTTACCTTTATTAATATGGGGGCCTGACACACAAATCACGGTGATGTACAGCTCTGTCTGGCCACATGGACTCTGTCTCTGACTAGAATAGGCGACACTGGTTCCTGAATCAGAAAGCTGCTTGGTTTAGACTTCTATCAGATAGATAACGGTACATTTCAATTTCATGTCATTTTATTCTTTTCACTCAGTTTCATAGACAAATCACTTGTCAGGGAATACACTAGCTTTTCCTAAAGCTACAGTCATGTCTACCTGCTGTATCTGTTGCTTATGTGTGATTACCACAAACTTAAATTTCCCTTAAAACTTAAAACGTACATTATTTTCTTATAACACATCCCGACGTGTTTTACTCCTCTTATACCACTGTAATTTACCAACTCGAAGAATCTTTCATATTTTTTTTTAACATTCTTTTTTTTTTCTCTCCATTTTTATAATTCATGTTGTGGAACATCTATGAGACAACTTAGTTCCTATTACTACTTGCATCGTAGGCGCTATAAACGCTCACATCCTCCATAGCATCTTGTCATGTTGTCCAAAGTTCTGGAGCCTCCTTCCATAAATGTTAAATAAACATGTCCTTACAGTAAACTTCACCAAATCAACAAGTTTCATGCGGGGGTTTCCTCCGGGTACTCCGGTTTCCTCCCCCAGTCCAAAGACATGCATGGTAGGCTGATTGGCATGTCCAAAGTGTCCGTAGTGTATGAATGGGTGTGTGAATGTGCATGTGATTGTGCCCTGCGATGGATAGGCACCCTGTCCAGGGTGTACCCCGCCTCGTGCCCCATGCTCCCTGGGATAGGCTCCAGGTTTCCCCGTGACCCTGAAAAGGATAAGCGGTATAGAAGATGGATGGATGGATGGATAATGTGCATTAATATAAATCTGTGATTTGCCTTTTAGTCAGCATTATGGTCAGACCAATCAGATTTGAGAATTCAACAGTGCTGTGGTATAAAAATGTAAATAATAATAATAATAATAATAATAAAACATATGTGTTTATATAAACTAAACTACTAAAAGGTATTGGATGAGCAAGACATGAGTGAAAGTCTTAACAAAGCTACGTTTATGGAGTTTTATTCCAGTTTCCATCACAGGAGTAATACAGTAAAAAGCAATTCAGGTAACGTATGTTTCCCGATATTTTTGGTATCCATGCACACCCAACAACAAAAGCAAACAATAACCACATAACCACATCCCTCTCCGTCCTTTATTTGCTTTGAGCTGGACTATACTGGGAAGAATAGCAGCAAACATTTCCCTCGGAAAAAGTAGTCCCAACTTTTGGAAAGACGTATTGGTAATGGCGCCCTAATGACTGCCCTTGGTCTGAGTTTCAAGGGAAAAGTTTTCTATTCTTTTTTTTTTTTTTTAAATACAAGGAAATGTGCTGAAATCCTTGTCTGTTGTAATCATTATCTGCTACAGATCTGTTAGCTAGAGATTAGTCTGAAATATAATAGCGTGTTCCTTTAATACTGATGTGAAATGGCTCTTGGGATGCTGCTTTGGTCCTTGAAATGCTAAAGTGAAAGTTTTTTTCATCAAGTTAGCAAACAATGAAAAGCAGCAATCAAGGGAGACTGATGGCAACATTAAATAAACCTAGTATGCCATGATAGAAGAGCATAAATAATGTAGGAAATCATTTCAGTCCTCGCATCGTAACTGTTTTGCATCTGTCTTCTCCGTGCTATGATGTATTGTTGCTTTTGGTAGAATGACAGCAACATATAAAGGTGGACTGGTAGATTTAGCATTGCCACAAAGAGTTCCACTTCATCTAGAGATACTCAAGCGGTAAAGTGTGTGTGTGTGTGTGTGTGTGTGTGTGTGTGTGTATAGGGATGCATTGATACCGAGTACAAGTACATGTTTTTGGTACTTGTCAATACCAATACTGATAGCAAAATGTGTAACCTACATATTATTAATCAATCAGTGACGCCACAGAACATTTTACTTAGCTCGGTTTTGCGCAAAAGTACTCGAATTGGCGAAATTGCGAAAGAGAATTTCGACTTCATTTGCGATTGCAGTGATGCTTGTGGATAAATGAGACCTTTTAGCTGTACTCATGTGAATCAAAGAGGGCTTCGGATGAAGGCGCGTTGTGATGACGTCACATGGCGCGTCTCGTTCCTAAATCTGCGGAAAACCTGCGGTAATTTTGAAAAATTGCAAGCTCCTCTGAATATTGCCGAGCTTCCTTGATTTTGCATCAATTTCTGCGATCGCAAAATTTCTAGATCCTGGAGAGACTGAAATGAGAATGGTATCAGATTGATATCAGTATCAATACTGATGCATCCCTATGTGTATGTGTGTGTGTGTGTGTGTGTGTGTGTGCGGTTCGCTATGGCTATGGATGTATACCATACTCACCCCCATACCCTGACACACACATGACATACACTCTCGCCACACCTGATCGCCTCTCCTGTCCACACACTCCTCTCAGGCTTCCTCCAGGGAGCCCGGACATTCTCATGCAACAATGCAAAATTCCCTCATTACCATCTCCTAAATATTCATGAATACGTGGCCGGATAAGCATGTCACCTGAAGAGTGGCCTTTTACCATCCAATAAGCACACATATCCATCTCAGCCTCTGATAGGCTTTGTAAAGAGAAAGCATCAGATGCTCGTCCCTACGGAACTACGGAGGGGGGAAGAGAGACAAAAAGGCCGAATTTTGAAATGCTAAACAAAGCAGGAGAACGGGCGCGGGCACGAAGAATCAGTCATATTGAGTGACGTTCCTCAGATCGACGCGTCCTATCCACTCAAAGATTTTCTTATCAAGCCGTCAGCAGAGGAGAGATGGCACTGGAGTGGTGATTGCAGAACATTTAGCAGATGTTGCACCATGGACTGAAGAAGAAACAAGCTTTTATTAGATAAGACATAATGGATGGAGTCTTAATCCCGGTGATTCATTCAAATTAGATCTGAATATGAATATTACCATAGGATCATTATTACACAAAAATAGTCAGACAGTCATATCTAGGCTCAGTAATTGGACCGAAAGTGGCTAAATAGTGTGAAAATATCTAAATGTGATCTAATACCTCATCCACATGGCACAATAAGCGTAGCTATTACTGGAGGAGGAATTAATAAGTCTTCCCGCTGCCATCGGACAAGTTCAAGCACTGTAGCCTCTGAAAGACAGCAGGGGGACAAAAGGCATGCTAAATAAGAATATTACTGTCCTTTTGATCATCAGACTGCGCCACAATGGTGTCAGACATAACACGGCGTAAAATTAATACGAGCCATTTTGCTTTGCGAGAGTGGGGGTGGGAGAGAGACCAAAAAATAAAAAAATAAAAAATTAATCCAAAAAAAAAAAAAGAAAGAAAAAAAGAAAAGAAAAGAAAAAAGTGTTTTGCTTCATAAAGAAGTTTAGTCCCACAAAGATTTTCAGTAATATTATACAGTAATCAGGAATTCACTTAAGCAGAATTGACTGGATAACAAGAAAAGGAATTCCGCCATATCAAATGCATCGGTCTGCCTTATCGCTTTAAACTTTTGTCAGAGGCTTTGATGTGCCCTGCTCTCGAAATGGCAGTGTGCTAAAAAAAAATATGGAGGGAGGGGTGTGTGTGTGTGTGTGTGTTAGTGTGTGTGTGTGTGTGTGTGTGTGTGTGTGTGTGTGTGTGTGTGGAAATCTCAGCTCAATTTAAGTCTCATCCAAGGAGCTTACAACTGTAATTAAATCATTAAATTCTTGTCTACGCTTCACAGCGCGTAGAGAAATTAACTTCCCACCAACCTCATTTTCTATTTGAACATGAAATAATGATTTTCTGCCAGTCTAATTACAAAGCCAACATCTGATCAAGCCGGCATCCAGAGGGGATTATCACATGCGCCAGTATTAGAGCTCATTACCAGCTTGAGTGCAGAATTATTACATCTTGTAATTGGATGGTGAGATTTATATACAGATCGGGCCGGTTTCTGTAAGATTGTAATTACAAGGTTCGTTGGTTAGCTACTTATCAGAACTTTGCAGGAAAACAAAACAAATGGCTGAACGAAATGAGCATGTCATTAACCTGTAACCTCGGAGAGGGGGTGTTGAGAGGAGGGAGGGAAGTGTGTGTGTGTTGGGTGGGGGGGGGCACTGTGTGTGTGTGTGTGTGTGTGTAATGCTCATGTCTGCATTAAGAGAAATGGGTTCATCCATTTCAGCACCTGACTGCACAGCCTGAGCAAAACAGTCTGTTTCATTTATTTAACCCGGGTTATCTGGGCCTGTTACGAAGAAAGGAGGCGGAAAAAAACGATAGCGAGGGGGGGGGAAAAAGAGAGGAAAAGAGAGAAAAAGAGCGGTAAATGAGCTGTCTCTGCCTCCAGGATGGGCTCAATGTTTCTATTACTTAAGGCTAACAGGCTGTGAAGCCATTCATTCAGAGAGCTGAGAGGGGGCTATTTGGGCCTGCCAGTATAGAGAGAGAGAGAGAGCAAAAGAGAGAGCAATCGATCCCTGGTTCTGCTACGACCCCTGGATTGAGTCTGAACAGTCAAGAGTAAGCTTTTCTACCTTAGCGAAACAAACTACACAAACACAAATGAGGAAGAGAAAGAGTGCCTTCGCTAACACCTGATATAAACAGGCACCTAATCAATGAGAAAAGGCCGAGTTAACGCCAGGAGTTGAATGAAAGCTAGAGGGGGAAAATGGGAGAGAAAATAAAAATTGCTCAATTACCTCGCCAACATGTTTTCTTCTCTCTCTCTCCCCCTCTCTCTCTCTTTTTCTGGAACAAGTGATTTTGCAGCACAAATCAATGTTGGCAGGTCAGGCAGCCAGCTACTAATCTTGGCATTACAACGCTCCAATCAGAGCAGCCCAGGTAATGGAGTTGTTATTGAACTTCATAGTAAGGATTAGATTCTCAGTGAAGATCAATGCAGCTCTGAGATGAGACTGATAACAGCCTGATAGCCATCTGAATCCCCACGGCTATGCAGTGAGACACATACTCTCTCTCTCTCTCTCTCTCTCTCTCTCTCTCTCTCTCTCTCTCTCTCTCTCTCTCTCTCTCGTTCTCTCTCTCTCTCTCTCTCTCTCTCTCTCTCTCTCTCTCTCTCTCTCTCTCTCTCTCTCTCTCTCTCTCGTTCTCTCTCTCTCTCTCTTCAATGCACAAAATTGAGGAAATTTGGTTTTTCTAACCTTTCATTATCTTTTTCTCTCTCACTCTCTTTACCTGGTTAACAATGCATGTTGTGTTCATACTGTATATGCGCACGGAGATACACTTTATATTTTAGGTCTTAATCCATAACTACTGTGCCTTTTTTTTTATCATATTACAATGCTCCACAATACGCTGCTTATTGCTCATTTTTTAACATTGTTTATTATTATTTATCCATCTTTTATTCTGCATGGTCCACGAGAATGAGCAAACTAAGAATTTCATCGTACAAGGAGCTTGTGCATATTATAATATAAAGCGTGTGCATATGAGTATAAGCACGTAAAGTTCATAGTTCTACTATGCATCAGGAAGCACGCTAAATTTCAAAGCTATATATAGTATATTAAAAACTTCCTGGAATTTTAAAGGAAACCTCCACCGTGGAATATGATTATGTTTGGATATTTGTGATGCGGTAATGATTCTGTTACTGCTGTCGTAGGAAAGCATTGCTGTCACTGCTGCACTGATGTTTAGTAGGAGAAGAAATCAACAAACATAAGATGGAACAAAGGTATAATAGTCCTGTTTGTTTGTATTGTTTTTATTGTTGTTAGAAATTCCTACACTTCCATATACCGGTCCATAATCGGAAGTAGCAATGCATTAAGATATAAAAATAAAGAAATAAATAAATAAAGAAAGAAATAAATAAAGCATCAGATATGCAGTTTGAAAATTAATATGGAGGCATTAGTAATTATTTTAATATCACACCTAATGGGATTCTAATCCTCATCCCCTTCTTTTCTTTTCTTTTCTGACCAGGATTATTAATATTACTCTCTTGATAAACATTGAGTAAATGAACTCGATCAGGGTCAGAGGTGCTTACACAGACTATATAGAATCCTTTGCTGTGTAGAAAGAAAAATATATAGGCGTCATAATTCAATCATTTCCCATTCATCAATAACCATGTGAAAGTCAATGCAGGGGATAAATCAACAAACTGCACTGGAACAGAAGGAGACAGAGCAGGTCTCGTGCATGACTTGCAAAAGCACCCTGCAAAGTTGAATTTGTCGAAGCACATACTAGTTCTTAATTTATTTCAGGAGCTCCTTATGGCCATTTAGCACAGAGCTCTGCAGGGGCCACAGCAACGGAGGGAGATCGATGGAGGATCGATAGCCTGGGCGAATCAATCAGCCGGGTTTTCTTTGCAAAATATTTAATTAAACATGGTGGCAAATAACTGCAGGATTTATTGTTTGATGTTAAGAGCATTAGTGATTTCCCTTTTCCCGCGCCGCACCCCAGGCCTAGCCGGCCTGAGCCATCCACCCGCTTAGAGGGTCCTGGGGAATAGCTCAGACACTTTTCCAATATATAATAATGTTTGTATTTATACATGCTTATACGCTCTCTTGACTCTCTCTCTCTCTCTCTCACTGTCTAATCCAGTGAACCTGCAGTCGTTCAAGTGAGAGAAAGAGCTGAGGGACTTGGTCCTGGGAGCGCCATGCATTTAGATGCTGTCTGGTTAACATCTTAATCCTTCACAATGGCCTTGGTGAAAGAAAATCCAGCTGTTCGGGTGTGTATACTGGCATGTACTGGACTTGTGAAAGGGAAATTTTAACAGATGTTAACACAGAGTAACAATGTAGATGTGAGATAAGGGCCTGTATGTGTTGTAATGTATATATCTGAATTTAAATACAGTTGTATGTTTTATACCATAGGGTTATTATACTGTGGAATAAAACATATATAAGTACAGAAAATATGACTCCATATTGTAAAGTCTTTCTGTCCAATACAGCCAAGCTACACGGTGTCTATCCCATAGTATATGTGTAAGTGCATTAACATTCAGTTTAGGTTAAGATCTGCAGTATATGTAGAGTGCAAAATAAATATAGGCGTGAAGAGTACAGGAAGTAACAGCAGTGTACTTATATAATAATAATAATAATAATAATAATAATAATAATAATAATTATTATTATTATTATTATTATTATTATTATTATTATTATTATTATTATATGTTAAGCCAAATAAAAACAAATTCTATAGAAACAGGATGTTTTAGACAAAAGTCCCTGCAATTGCTTCACAAAAAATCTTATAAATATTTATTTATACATAAATGCATATAATTTATTATCATTATTATTATTTTGTTATAGTAAATAAAACACATATTTTGTCATAACATTGTGTGTGTGTGGGTGGGGGGGGGGTCGGGGGGTTGTAGGGGGATATATGTATATATATATATATATATATATATATATATATATATGTATATATATATATATATATATATATATATATATATATATATATATATATACATATATACATACATATATATATATATATATATATATATATATATATATATAGATAGATAGATATAGATATAGATATAGATAGATAGATAGATAGATAGATAGATAGATTGTATGAGTTCATATAAAAAATAAATACATTTACATATATATATATATATATATATATATATATATATATATATATATATATATATATAATTTATATATTATATTTAATTATGAATCAACTAAATTCAACAAATTCTGCATATAAATAATGAAGTAAATAATATTAATTAATAATAAATGAACTGTCCTAATGGTATGTGTATGTATGTGTGCATGTACAGTATATGTTGTATACATACACATATGTAACATTTTGATTTAAAGGGAAAATACCAACAGGGGCTGACATCAGTGTGAAATTTTGATCAATTCCACACTTTTGTTTTTAAATAAAATATCTCATTCGCAAATTCACCCCTAAATCTTTTGATTTTGTGCTCAGTGTGCCCCTAATGACTCCCCCAGCCCATAATCTACAGCATCCAAACAGGAACGAACCAATCGAATGTGGTGAGGCAGCACATGGCAATGCTGATTTGGCCAAACTGAGCGGATCCACATCTATTAACAGAAGGGGAAGACACGCAGGAGGGCACAAGATGTTTCAGGAGGGGCAGGTGATAAACGTGGGGCGTGACCATCGATGATGAGCCTGTTATTGTTCTCCAGATCGAGCCGTCTCTCTCTTTCTCTCTCTCTCTCTCTCTCTCTTTCTTTCTCTGTGTGTGTGTGTGTATGTGTGTGTATGTGTGTGTGTGCGCCGTGGGTGTTTATGAAAGGGGAATTAGGGGGGCGCCTGTGTTTAATCATTATGAAGTGGGAGAGGGGTGACCTACCAGCTGAGTCCAGCGCTGCTCCAGTGCACACTGGGTGGAAAACAAATGCCCTCAGGCACACGTGAGCTCACACACCGACACACACACAAAGAGGGTTAACACTGGCTCCATTTCATGAGTCAACTGTGAGAGCGAAATCGACAAACAGTTACTGTTGGGGGACAAACAAAGGAGACTGGTCTTCTAATATGCAAGCAAACACCTTAGCGTATTGGCTTTTTTATGTTTCCGTAAATCTAATAGAAATATCCGCATCATTATATTTAAGATAAGGTGTATATATAAAGTGTATAAGCTACTGAGGACAACAAAAATTGCAAATATGAATGGTAATAACATATTGATTACGTACTATATTTATTGCAGCCAGACTTCCAGTATTGATCTTGTTGTTCATAAACTTTATATTCAATATAAACTCAATTTACCTCATCACCCACATACAATACATTCAATATGGACACTGATCATTCCTCTAAATGGTGTCAGAGATTCTGTGGGTGTGTGAACATCTCTGGGTTAGACAGATGGGTAAAGAAAGGTGATATTATCTCACTATCTTCTTTTTTACTGACCATCATTTGTTTATTGGGCACTCCACACAGCAAAGGGAAAATATCTATATTATTACTATTTGTGTCCTGGATATCACACTGTCTAGCTTGGTAAGCTATTGAAAACTACACTCTGAAACACATTGAATATGTTCATGAATGTGCGTAGCATTTCTTTTGCTAATTCGTTGTCTTTTCCCCACGAACATAGGCGTTTCTCGCTCACCATTTACCAGGGATGTTCAACATCCTATTAATGAGAAATCCTGTGTAGAAGTAGTGGAGACAGTTAACACTGGACTCCAAGTTTCAGAATGCAATGGAGGTTTACGGCGCACTTACACCGAGTTGAACAGTAAGGCCTCGGCTCAGCAAGTTGGCGATCTACGTGACGATGAACATGATAGTGATGATGGTGGTATTAGCATGAAGGTTGAAGCTTTGTAAGCTGATCTGTTTGAGCACTGAGTACTGGTGAGTAGGCAAGAGAGCTGGATAGACAAAAAGGACTAAAGCTCTGCCGCATCAGTCTCTTTAGGCTCAATGTATGAAAGCGTTAACCACAGCGAAAACAGAGCAGAAGTAGTTTAATACAAAACGTCAACTCGGAATTTCAGTCCTAAATAAATCATGGACTCCACTGAAGATCACATCCATCCATCCATCCATCACATACACACTCACACACCCATTCATACACTACGGGCACTTTAGACACGCCAATCAGCCTACCATGCATGTCTTTGGACTGGGGGAGGAAACCGGAGTACCCGGAGGAAACCCCCGGGGAGAACATGCAAACCCCACACACACAGAGCCACGATCGAACCCCCGATCCTGGAGGGAACATGCTAACCACTAAGCCACCGTGCACCCTCTGAAGATCACGTTAATTATAAATATTAATATGCAAATCATTCAGTGTGGTTTTTTTTTTCCTTTACGGTTAAGTTGCACCAATATACAGGCAATTTAGCGTAGCAGCAGACGTCACTTTCTCTCGATATCGTTCAGGATGCCACCAAAATCATAGACACTTTTGCATACACACAGAAAACCCAAGCAGCTACATGGATTGAACCACATCAGACATTAGACCGTCCGGCGTAAGTTAGAAGTGTCAGTGGCTTAATGTAGCTCCAGGACAGGATCTCAATCTCAGTGAGCATACAAATAGCCCTGAGGTCTGCTCCGAATCAATATCTCAACAGGGGCTATGAAGATCTATCAGAGACACTGCTCGAATCCCTTCAGAAGCTGGAAAGAAAAGCCACTTTTGCTCTACTGTGCAAATGATGTTTAACACCAATGCAATTAGCAAGTCTTCTTATAAAACTAGCACTGAGAACATAAGGTACTTCTTCAGGCAAGGAGATCTGCTTTACACATGCACGCTCATGATTATCCTAAATCAGCGTGTCAGTGTAAGCGGACCTGAGGGAGTTCCTAGAACGTCGCGCATGCGCAGTATGCCCCTAACTTAACCCCGCCCTAGTTTTTTTTTTTTTTTTTGCTCCTTCTTCTCCTTCTTCTTCTTCTTCCACTACGCCGTTCAGACAAGCTTGCATTTTAATTCAGCGCACAAGTTACTTATTTCACCATCGATCAGCCGTAATGCCGAATCAATGTTCATCTTGTTACCTGGACCAGAGCCGTGTAATACAGTGATATCCCCGTCCACAGGAACTCATTGCCTTTCGCAAAAGGACTTTACCGTAAAATCAATGTGAAGGCACGAGCGGGCAGAGGAGAGGAGAGGAGTGAGAGGAGTGAGAGCCGGGTGCTTAATATGTATAATACTCACATGTGTCTGAGAGTCGCTCATGTGACGATGATGATGATGATGATGATGATGATGATGATGATGATGATTTAGTCAATCGATAGCAGGAGAACTTTATGGTATTAGCACAGAGTTTTTGTTTTGTTTTGTTTTTAATACTATATTTAACACAGTTGCATTATTATTATTATTATTATTATTATTATTATTATTATTATTATTATTATTTGTGTTGTTGTTGTGTGTGTGTTTTAGTCACATTTTTAAACCATTATTATATCGCTTGCTGCATCATTGCTATTGCTATATCATTGCATTATACAGGATTATACAACAATAAATTGAATTCACCATCATCCTGAAATTAAAGAAAGCAATATCTTCAAGTTCAGCGGTTTTGTCCAGCAAAGGGGGGGGAAACGGATATACTATATATGTCGCACTTGTGCAGAAGCGGCGCAGATGTTGGTAAACAGCGAAAAATGAAAGTGACCCAGCTCTGGCACGCGAAGACCCCGCAGAGCGCGAGACGAATGCTCACGCCGGAGATACGGACACGCAAGGCAACACCGCGCGCGCTCTCACCGTCGCAATCAATTACCGTTTACCCGCCCGACTTTTCTGATGCGTGCATATGATGATACACACAAGAATAGCCTAGTAAATCCGAGTTAATCACTACAACGTAAAAAAAAAAAAAAAAAAGCTCTATCCACTTTAACGGAATGGCTTTCAGGGCTGTGCATGATGTTCATTTTCGCTCGTGCACCAGGGTCAGTCGGTGTATCATGCAAACCCTGAGGCCTGAGGCAGAACTGTGGCGTTAGGGTTAAGAAAATGGCCGTGGCCTGCAGAGGCAAGCCTAATCTAAGCCACCTGTAGATTTGAAACCCGGTCACGGCGTTTTAAACGAAGGGGTAAAAACCAGAAGCCGCTCCCTCACCAAATTTGCTCTCCGATGCGAATTTGTTGGAGCACTTTTAATAAGTCGCACTTCATTGACTGCTTGCAATTTGCTGCAAATTGCAGTGTGTCCAGGGAACTGGTAGAAAGTCTTCACATTTTTACCCCCACTCTTCTATGTAAAGTTATATCTTTACTGTGTGCGCCATTGATTGGTGTAACGCAATTAACATGGTATCATTCTTAAAGTGCAAAATCATTCCTGAAGTTTTCGTTTATTGCATTAATCCTGTGTAACATTTACACACCGATAGATTCATTAGCCTGCCTTTATACTTGCATGTGCTACTCTAAAGGCTTATTCGGGATAAACTCTGATAAGTTTTAGCTGGCTCGAACAGAAACTTCACACTGTGTAAACATGACAAATTAATGTGTATTCATTTGTGTGATACATTGTGTATGCCTTTGCTCGTGAAAACCCTGGGCCGACATTTAAATGTATGACATTTAAACAGCATTTAAATTTCAGAAGGCGCAACAGATGGTTCATAAATGCGTAAAAAAAAAAAAAAAAAAAAAAAAAAAAAAAACCGTGGTAAATCACCTTAGTCCAGTTTATAACCTAATATCTCCCTCTTTTCCCTTAATGAAAGCTTAGCTGAAAAAAATCCAAACAAACTCTACAAACTCCTGAAGCTGTTTTGGCTTTTTCCCCCTCTTTCACCCCAGTCCTCCTTTGGAGATAATCAAATAAAAGTCTGTTTGCCAAAGCAGTTAAAGAAAATGAGATTTGAGAAAGTCGGCCTCTCTCTCTCTCTCTCTCTCTCTCTCTCTCTCTCTCTCGTGCATTTCTCCTCCTCTGCCCTAAACAACCTTTTACACATCAAGGCCCATTAATTGTGTTTTCGTTTGAAATCCTTTGTCACTGCAATTAACCGATTTGGATAAGACGTTTAAACTACTTCCATGTGTGATAAGGTGTGTGTTACTTGTTTTCTGTCGCCTGGGCTTTGTGAGGCGATCTTAGGAGTGTCATTTGTAGAGCCTCCGTTTGAAGCCTTTGATATTCTTTTCTCTTTTTTTTTTTTCTTCTTTTTTTTGCGGCGGGGTCGTGTGTATTGCGCGAAGAGAGCTGTGGGTCTTTTTGTTTATTTGGATGTTTGTTGGGAGAAGGAGAAATGGTGTCATCTGCATAATTGCCTGTAAGGACGTCAGAGAAATTATCCTTCAAGAGGCACATCGGAGATTGCCCTATTTATGGCCGAACTTTGAAATATACGGCCGTGTTATTTATTTATTTGTTTGTTTGTTTGTTTGTTTATTTATTTACTGAAATGCCATAAATTGGTTACTGGGTGCCACAATAGGCTGAATGGATGAAGCTAATTCAATAGCAACTCAAGATATACATATTTTATACATATTTATTTGGATGCAGCATTATTATTATTATTATTATTATTATTATTATTATTATTATTATGCGCGCGTATTCCGTGCCACAACATTTGAAGCAAATAATCCGTCTCGTCACCGCGCATTATTTAAACGAATTGATCTTTTATCGACTCCATAATAAACACACAGGGTTATGCGGTAGGAGGGCACCAAGTAGGCAGGCTGTCTTAATGCTTTTATGGCCTCGCCAGTTTCCCGACTTGGTGTGAAAGGGGGAAAAAAACGTGTGAAGTTGGCTCATGTGCACGTGTTTGAATTGGGGCAATAAATCAGAGGCAACGCTTGGGGCTGTAGTGGGTTCCGGGGAGGAGATGCGTGTGGCTCCCGGGCTAGAGGCGCCTTCGGGCGGCTACAGCAGCGAGGACGCACCGCTGACTGCCCGGAGACTCGGGTGACTACCGAGTCAGAGCAACTCGCACAAAGAGAACAGGTCTTGAACAGAAGGACTAACATTTCTGACAGTAGAAGTGGTCTACAAACTCAGATGTACTACTTTAAAAACAAGCTAGGTTTTCGTTTGTCCCAGATGGCGCAGTGGTGCTGTGGGGTCAGCCGGGTGTTTCAGACTAACCCGGTTTGGTGTGCGTCTGTATGTATTATCGTTCCATGCACATGACCAGATACTGCTGGTTTGAATTATTAAGCCTCCAAATCCCGAATCGTTTTCCTCAACATGCCTGGACATGGTAAAAGAAGACGAAATATGGAAAACAAGAAGTAAAATGTTCATTAATCAACGTAACATACCTGCTTGCACTGTATTGAAACAAATTGTAAACTACTTAAGAAGACTCAAAACTGATGATAAAAAAAATAAAATTAAAATAAAAAAAACAAACAGTACCAATGGACTTGCTTAAAATTATGAAGATATGTATATTGTGACTCTGTTTTTGTTGTTGTTGTTGTTGTTGTTGTTGTTTTTTGTGGTAAATGTTATAACTTCTTGTAAGAGTATTTGGAGTTTATAATTTATACTGAAAATACATACATCTTCCCTGTGTAATACATGGATCTGTGTAAAAGTGTGAATCTATGTATGCGTTTTCTGTATGTATCTCTGTGATACATATCGTTATATATGATAATCTCTGTTTTGATGGCTGTATTTACCACAGATGTGTGTAATAACCTGACAAAAAAAAAAAAAAAAAAAACCCTGGACGCGCTGAATAGGCGGTGTGAATGAGGGTATTATAGAGCTACAAATTACACAGCAGACGCTGCTATGACAAATACAATAATAATCATCAGTTTAAAAGCAGATTCGGGGCGTTTTAATAAAGTGCAAGGCTTTCCTGGAAATCTAAACGCAATATGTCCTGAACTAATGCTTTTTTTTTTTTCTTTTTTCTTTTTTAAATCATAATATATCTGAGTTCTTATCTTGTGTAGTATTTAAATAAGCTGAAGACTCAACCACTCAAACGCGCCGTTGTTTTGCATAGGCTTAGCAGAAACACAAGGGTATGATGATACAAAGTCCGGATGTAAAACAATCACAGATGTGTCCCTGACATATTTTCATCTCTCGGTTCAAGGAATTTCAATTCACGTCGTGCTGTTTAGTTTTAATCCGCATTATTTACAGGAGGCTTGGGAGGCTATCAGAGGCATCATTTGTAGGGCAATCCTTGGTCTTATATGATCAAGATCAAATATGATAATAAAATCACACATGAATGCATAATGAGAGCGTTTGTAATTATGTTTCAGAAAATCAAAGCAGCTTTAGAGTCGATATATGTATTTATATACTGTGTATAGGTTAGTAATAATAATAATAATAATAATAATAATAATAATAATAATAATAATAATAATAATAGATAAGATATATTCTCATGTCGTAGAGCCAGCAGAATGGAGAATCCACAACAGTGTGGATTGCTAAAGCTGCCATTGCTGAGGCGCTCACGGCGCAGGCGCTAATCGCCGGACTTCTCCGTTCTTGTCAACTTACTCTTTGAAGTCAAAACGACAACATGTCAACTGGCTGGATGTTTGAAATTAAAGGAGTAAGATGAACACCGAGCAGCTCGACGTTTGCTGAGATTAAAACTCTGGTTAAAACAATTCTGAATCTCTATACCGAGAGTTTTGTTGTTGTTGTTGTTGTTGTTGTTGCTGCTGCTGCTGTTTTGTAGTTGTTGTTGCGCGTATAAAACTCCGACAGTGCTCTTCAACTCTAAAGTCCTACAGACTTGGGCGAAGATTTCGCGCAGGGAACGCGTTCAAACGAAATAACACAAACAAAGAAAAAGAAATTGCAAAAGTTAATAACTGAGCAAGAATGAAATGTACCGTTGTGTGTTAAAGAGAGAAAGAGAGAGAGAGAGAGAGAGAGAGAGAGAGAGAGAGAGAGAGAGAGAGAGAAAGAGGGAATTAGCCCGTGAAACAGGGGAAGGACTGAAGCGGCGAACAAATGACAAATGAAATGATTGGCGAGCCATAAAATGAGACTTGAAACTCTTTCAAATAAGAGATCGCGACGTCAGAGCGCCTATCCATACGGAATAGAGCAGCAAGAGAGGAAAAAAGGGCAAAAAATAGGCGAGAGAGAGAGAGAGAGAGAGAGAGAGAGAGAGAGAGAGAGCATGTGAGAGAGAGCATGGGAGAGAGAGAGAAAGAGAAAGAGCATGTGAGAGAGAGAGAGAGAGAGAGAGAGAGAGAGAGAGAGAGAGAGAGAGAGAAGTGAACGTAGGGGAGAGACTTGAGAAATAGGAGGAGCTTCTGGGCGACTAGAAATGTCAATCAGAGCAAAAGGCGTCCCAATAATCTAAAGCAATCTGTAAGGACCTGACCTTAGTCCATTCAGATCAATAGGGAAGCGAGGGAGGGAAGCGGCCGGCGGATCGTTTACGCGCGGCCCGTTTTCGGAGGAAATATAGACTTCCCTTACACTTTTGTACTCACTGTACACTGGATATCGTAGCGCGCATCGAGAAAGCGATTTTTGTGTGTGTGTGCGTGTGCGTGCGTGTATGTGTGCGCGTGTACGTGTGTGCGATTTCAGCAGACTGCTGTTTTTTCCCCCCTTCGTTCCCCAACTACAATGTCTTTCCCACAGTTGGGATACCAGTACATCCGACCGATATACCCGCAAGAACGGCAAGGGATCGGCAACGCGCGCAGCGGGAGCGAGCTCAGTCCGTCCGGCACGCTCTCCAACGTTCTCTCCACCATGTACGGATCACCTTTCAGCGCTGCACACACCTACGGAGCGTTTCTTCCTTATTCAAACGACCTGTCGATTTTCAGTCAGTTGGTGAGTTATCCTCTCATGCAAAGATTACGTAAATCTTCTCTTTTTTCGGCTTCTTTTTCTTCTTCTGGTCTATAATCTTTTTTTTTTTATTTTTCTTTCTTTTTTTTTTTTTTTACATACCACTCGTTGTGCGTTTCGACATCAAAAACATTTGTGCAGGTTATGGTAGCATGGTTTTGCAAGACAGTAGTGAACTTTGCTGTTGACTCCGTTTGGCAAATACGAAATGAAGAAAAAAAAAAGTAACAAATTAACCAAATAGTACTTTTTTTTTTTTTTTGTTACACAGAAATAGGCCTGTGTGTAGACTGCCAAGCAATAATATAATGTACAAAAAAGTTCTGTAGTCAAAACATTCATCAAGAGGAAAATCAAAAATATATATAAATATATAATCTATTTTTAAAGCAAGCTACCATGCATAATTCTGTTAAATATCTTTAATGCGTGTGTGCGTGCGTGCGTGTGTGCGTGTGTGTGTGTGTGTGTGTGTGTGTGTGTGTGTGTGTGTGTGTGTGTGTGTTAACTATGTCAACAAATTGGTTATTTTTAAATTGATACCTAACTACCCACTTCTTTTTGTACACATTAAATTCTGTATGTTTCTTTGTGAAGCTACAGTAATGCAAAAAAAAAAAAAAAAAAAGGACAGTAAATATAAAGTTTTATTTGTTGTATTTTCTAGCAAACATGTTTGTTTCACATCCTAAAATTCTTGTGCTTATTTTTCAGGGAGCTCAGTATGAGCTAAAAGACAGTCCAGGTGTCCAGCACCCAGCGTTTGCCCATCCTCACCCTGCTTTCTACCCCTACGGCCAGTACCAGTTCGGAGACCCATCCAGACCCAAAAATGCCACCAGGGAGAGCACAAGCACGCTGAAGGCCTGGCTCAGCGAGCACCGCAAGAACCCGTATCCTACCAAGGGCGAGAAGATCATGCTGGCCATCATCACCAAGATGACCCTCACCCAGGTGTCCACATGGTTCGCTAACGCCCGGAGGAGACTGAAGAAGGAGAACAAGATGACCTGGACGCCGCGCAACCGCACGGACGAAGAAGGCAACGTGTACGGCAGCGACCACGAAGGCGACGATGGCGACAAGCGCGAGGACGAGGAAGAGATCGACTTGGAGAACATCGACACGGAGCACATCGAGAGCAAGGACGAGCTGGACGAGCAGGACGAGCTCCACTCGGACTCCAAGCTGGACGCCAGCTGCGACTCGGAAATCTCGGACGGCTATGAGGATTTACACGGGCCCGAGCCGAAGCTTTTAAAAGCCGTGGCCCAAGAGGGCACAGACGCGGACGCAGACGCTGAGCGGCCCGATCACTTCCACCACCATCATCACCACCTACATCACCACCATCACCATCACCTTCCTCATTCATTAAACCTCAAAACGCAGCCTCCCAGCAGCGAGCAGATCAAACTCAACCCGGTGTCCAACTCTCCTCCGGCTGAAAACAACGCAGCCCCGGTGCAAAAACCTAAGATCTGGTCTTTGGCTGAGACAGCCACGAGCCCGGACAATCCCCGGAAATCTCCACTCGTCAACGGGAGCTCATCCCAGGCCGTCATGCCTCCTCATAGACTCGTTTCATGCCCGGTGGGCAAACTGCAGAACTGGACGAGCCGTGCGTTCTCGGCGCACCAGCTCGCGCTGCTCAACTCAAACCACTATTTAGGACTGGCCAATCAGGCTTCAGCCAACGGCCTCGCGCTCTACACTGGCAACAGGCACACGGAAGAGCGCAATGTCAGCTCAGAGACTGCACACTCAGGTACATCACATCCCCCTCACTGAGCCTGTGCCCACATTTGAATACTCCTCGTGAACATGTTCCTCACGAACACTGTTTTCGTTTTCCTATCCAGTGCATATATCAATATAAATATATCAATATTTTTTTTCTTCTTCTTGTTCTACAAAACTCCGTGCTTTCAAAAATTTAAGAGGCTAAACACTTGTATACAAGAAGGAGCATGCGCATTTAAGAGAGGGGGCAAGAAAAGCATCAAAAACTCTTTAGATTTTGTCAAGGCTGTTTTAAAAAGAAAATAAAAGAAAAAAAAAAGATTTCAAAAAGTCGAGCAGTGTAAAACCTTCACTCATAGTCTAATTTCAATCAGGTATCCAGAACGATTATTTAATTGTCCTTGCTGTTATTTCGGAGAGATCTAGTGCCTTGGAAGCAGAGAGAAAGAAAGAAGAAAGAAAAAAAAAACAGCCCGTCATAATCATAAGTGTATCTTGGCAATTTCATTTTCAAGTTCATAATAGTTATAATAATTATTTTTATTTGATTTACGTAATTGTGTACTATTGGATAGCCACACGAGTTTCAATCACGGTTCCATATTGTGCGCTTTTTTCCTCTTCTTCTTCTTATTATTATTTTTTTTACTTTTATTGTTTTGTTTTGTTTTGTTTTTTTTTCTTGTGTAGCTGAATGTCCAATATCGCAAAGAGGGTTCAAACATCACAAAACGCGTCGTTTGGCAATAATTCAAACGAAAAACAGTATACAAAAACAATTCCTTCCCAACAACCATAATTACTTTGCTATTTAAAACTTTCACTTTCTTGATCCCAAACCTTTTCTAACTTTCCCCATGTCTCTTAGGCCTCAGGACCAACCTGAAGCTGCCATGTTATTATCCAACCCCCTTTTCCACCTTATAGAGACTCTTTTTTTTAATAAATCTTCATTTTAACCTGTCGTAAGGAATGTAAAAAAAAAAAAAAAAAAAAAAAAAAAAAAATGAATAACACACCCTGTGTACTTACCTTGTAAGCATGTCCTTGTGTATAATTGCTAATGCAATGCTGTAAAAAATTGTAGTCTGTGAGGTTTTTTTTTTTTCTTCCTCTTTTTTTTCCCTTTTCTTTTGTTTTGTGAGGATTCGATGTTGAAATGTTTTGTATATATATAACGTAAAGAAAGAAAATGTACATACTTGTGATTCAAAATTGTACAAGAAAGTCTATATTTTGGCTAATAAATGAACTGCGGCAACTTAAACACACCAAATGCAATGTTTTAATTTTAACAAGCATACTGTATGATTTAGGGTCTGATCAAAACTTTTTTAAAGAAATGAATACTGACATATTAAATAGTAAGGGAAAATATTCTTGTAAACACTTTGAAAAAAGAGGACAGTGACGTATGATTTTTTAAAACCATGATCAGTAGAGTTTAATTGGATTCGGGTTTGGGAGCAGCCATACTGTACAGAAAAGATGATTGGCTGGGATGTTTTTTTTTTTTTTTTTTTTTTTTTGATATGCAGTTCTTCTCTTGAGGGAACTTCACCAGGGCTTCTGAGGCTTGGCTAACCACGAATTGGTCGATTTGAAACGTTTTCCTATTTCAGAGCCTTGACTGTAATTAGCTCCTTCTTGAATCGCATATTTGGATATTAATGGAGGGGGATTATCCTCATCGAGGCGTAACAGCCAATATGAAATGAATAATTATTTCATTTATATTGGCCTGAAATCGCATACGACTCAATTTGGCTGAAATGAGAATTGATTCTTTTTTTTTTTTTCCTCCCCAACATTTTTTTCTTTTAAATTCTTTTATTATCTTATCCTTTTAAAGAAGCTAAAACAGTTCAAATACCTTTACCGGTTGTTTGCTTAATCTCCTCTCTCATATGAAATGTGTGATTTGGTCTCTCTCTCTCTCTCTCTCTCTCTCTCTCTCTCTCTCTCTCTCTCTCCTTTTTTTTTTATTATTAATGCATAATGAATTCTAATCAGACACCGATGCCGCGCTGCTTGCCATATGCCTGAGATACACTGAGAAATAATTTATTTATGTTTACACCCCCCTTCACCTCCATCCATTCCCCCCATTTGCATGGAAGGAGCTTTGTTCCAGGGCTGGAAAAGCTCGGGAAAGTTAGAGTTGGAGCTCCCTCTACAGTCTAGTACAATCCGCCCTTTTCCATGTTTGCGGGACGCAGGGGAACTGGGTTTGACTTATTTGAACTTATTTTCTATTTAACCTTAAAAAAATAAAATAAAAAAAAAACACGTGAAAAACGTCGCGGAGGCAAGTGATACCGCATTTTGCGTTTTGCGGTGTATTTTTATTTATTTATTTATTTTTAATTTCCACACGCACGCGATCAATTACCACATGAAAGCAGTAGGATTTACATTTACGACTCACTACAATCTTGACACTACTACTACTACTACTACTACTAATAATAATAATAATAATAATAATAATAATAATAATACCGTATGGTCTGTATCCAAATAACCTCACAGCAATAAATAAGAAGAAAAACGAAAAAAAGGGACTAAAAGAATGATGATAAAGGTTTAAATGAAAACTGTCGCCATGACGACATTTTCATATGATGTATTATACATTAAACAGCCAACGTGTTTTCTAGTGTCAGCTATTAATCACAAAAATGCATTGCTTTCTAGTCCAAATAAAGCTAAATTTGTTTTTTATTTTCATAATACAAATAATTTCAAGTCCTTACCACTATTTATTCGTTGCAAGCTTTTTATTTATTTTCTCACGTGTGATTGGCAACGTTATTTCCTAAAAATTGAGTTTAACTTCCAACGAATTCTTAAGATTTGTATTTGACAATAAAGCCTACGAGTCAGACAAGACATTCATTCTTGTAATATAAAACATTATGTCTTTACAGCGGATTTGATCAAATCAGCATCTCCGGTGCAGGAATGTTGAATTGAAATTTAATTCTAAGGGATTGGGAACGAACCTGTCTTATATTCTTTATTATTAGTATTATTATTATTATTATTATTATTATTATTATTATTATTATTATTAGATGCTGTTAACGTCAACTCAGATTGCGCCCGCTGGAAAATAACCACAAAGCGTGAATGTTTTTTGACGCAGTCAGTTAAGTTTAGTGTTTACTCGGGAACGCGCGTTTTGTGAACGTGCACGCGTGACCAGCTTTGTCCAATTAGCCTTGAGAAGTTTCTGTGGATGGCAGCCTAGGGGTAAACCTGCTCGTGCATACTAACCTGGAGGGTTGTGACGTAATAACAATTAATTACAGACCTAACAGAAATAGTCGCATGTACGTTGATAAGACATGACGTTGTAAATAGCTTAATTTTTCGTGAAAGAAAATGAAATATATCAATTACACGTATTCACATTAGTGCTGAAGAATGTTTCTCTCAGTATAGTCTGTCAGGACTTCATTTACTTTTTAGAGAACATTTATTTGATTGGTTGCTTGAGTGAATTTGAGTGGCTGTTTTTTTGTTTGTTTGTTTGTTTTTGTTCTTTTAAAACTAAATTTAGGAAAGATTTATGTTTCAAGGAGCTCTGAAGGCAATCTTAACAGCATATCTCTTATTTGTTAACCTCAAGCTAAACAGTGCAAGCATGGCGACCTCTTTAGCCACGATCATTACGTTAAATTAAAGATTAAGATGCGTCTCCGGAAATGACATAAACACAGACGACAATGTTGTCATGTATGCGTCCATTTTGTTCCTTTTTCTTTTCTCTCCACTCAGCAATTGATGTGCATTAATGAACATTTTGCTCAGAGCTATAGGCGGAGGCTGCGGGTGGTGGGCTCTCGTTTATCCCGAGTTAAGTGGATGTCCTTGTGGTTAACGAGCAATAATCAACAGCGACGCCTCTTTTTAGTCCAGCGCTGCAAGCGATGCTAAACACTCCAGCAGAGAGCAGCTTTTTCTCTCCAATACACCCGGGAGAATTCACAGGGGGGGATGGATATGGAAAGAGAATGGCCAACACACACACACACACACTCACAGATTTGACACCTAACCATTTTAAGCCAATTATGTCCTTAGAACAATCAATCTGAACGGGTAGTTTTAAATAAAACTTTGAATACTCAACATAAGAGCAGCTGTGGGAACCCCAGACCGTATTGACACACTCGAAAGCAAATGGCAATTCAGTCTATAAGACAGAGCCGAAGCCTTTTTTTTTTTTATCTCAGAGCACCACTCAGCATCAATGGCAGACGTCCATAGTTACGCCACGCTGCAGGAAGAATGCATTGTTAAATACCAATTTGGATGGGATAAAAAAAAGTGCAGCAAGAGAATGATTAAAGTGAAATCTAATCTATCTTTCTGGCCCGTCATTGACGCGGAGAAGGAGGACAGCGAGGGGCGACCCCATGAGAGACAGAGCCGAGCCAATGGAGCCATCAGAAGCCTTGCGGATGAATGGAGAAATACGGAGGAGTACATAAGCAGTGTTGGAAGGAGCCGGAGTCGGCTTGTGAAAGGGAGGTTCGGCCCTGCGTTGTCCTCCTGTCCTCCCCTCGTTGTCTCCCCCGCTCTGAGACGGACAAATGTCAGCGCTATTGTAGCCCTGCTGAGGCTTTGAAGAGCCCTATGCTCTTTGCGGAGGTCACTAATCCTTTTATGAGGCGCTGCTGATTGTTAGTCACACACACGCACAAAAGCGTACACACACTCTTGTTGCTCTTTTTCACAAGCATGTTTGGTGACCTATGAGGGGACGCCAAGAACCAGGTCTGGATTACAGAACACATGTTCCATGCTGTCAGTATCGGTAAAGCGACAGCCCATCCAAATGCTCCTGCACCTCCAGATAAGGCAGATATCCGCATTTGCAAACCATCAAATCGTGTTTTGTGCCATCATGCCTTTTCTTAACTAGGGCTGTGAGAGTCATGGATTACTTTTCATCCCCAAAAAAGTCTGTTTTATGCTGGCATTTCAAGTGGATCCACAGTGTCCTAGAGTGACTATAAGCAGTCCTTATAAACAGTTTTAAAATGTTGATAGGCTACTAGCGGAGCAATTGCTGAGTGAATAGCTGATCTGTGTTTTTGTGGTCCAAGCAGACCCACTGACAAAAAGCCCAGTAATAGTGCCACTCTAGTCAAGGGGGAGGAGCGATGCTGATTTCATGCCTATTGTTGACCAAGTTTTGAGAGAAGAATTCTTTTGCAGGCTTCGAAAGGCAACAAGTGGGGGTAGAAATAAGGGTGCAGTGGCAGAAAGAGGAGATGGTGGGGAGAAAAAGAGACCTGGGGGGTGTAAGGTGGAAGAGGAGGTGAGCTTTTGCCGTTCATCCAACTGAAAGATTGTGCTTTTTTTCACTCCCTTTGGCTCATCACCGCCGACTTACAGGGCAATTATGGAAATGGCGCTTTGAAGCTGATCGCTCTCGCTTTATTTTTTCCTCCCCCAAGAGCAGGCAAAGTCTCAAGGCCTCTCTCTGCACCCTGCTCTCTGACATGATTCTGTCTTACCGTCCATATGTTCTCCTTCCTTTTGCTTAATGTGAAAATGGCCGTCTGGTAAGAAGGACTGAATAGAAGAATGGCAAGGCTGAAGGATCAACTGTGTTGGGACAAATACTCAGAATGCAGGGTCACAGAGAGATCCTGGCTGTGCTTCAAACATGTGGGGATTAATAAAATTCAGACTCGTTGCTTTGACGACACTGAACTGCGCTGAAGCCATGGAAATTAGTCCATGCATTTGTAGATAAGCAAATTGAAACCTGACGCTTCGGACTACTTGAAGATCAACAAACATGTCCAAAGAGGATGAAATAGACAGAAGGAGAGGAAAAATGGAACAAGAGTCTGTAAAAGAAAGAAAAAGCTTTTGATCTTGTTCTAGGAAACTCCTTGTCTTTTCCACATTAGACGAAATATTTTTCATAGACGCCAGAATTCAGAATTTCTCCTCTGCATGAGAACTGTTTGGTGGCATGGTAGTGCAGAGGGTAGTGTTTCCACCTCACAGCTCTAAGATCCGTGGTTAGAACCTGAGCTCTGGTTCATGTTCATTCTATGTCTAGGTGGTTTAGTTACGGTTTCCTTCATCCCAACACCCAAAAACATGCCTGAAGGTGGACTGGCCAGGCTAAGTTTCCCCTTGGTGAAAACGAGTGTGTGAATAGGCAGCGGTAGCTCAGTTGTTAAGATTTTGGACTACTGATTGGAAGGTCACGAGTTCAAATCCCAGCAAAGCTGCCACTCTTAAGGCCAACTGCTCAGATGTATAAATGAATTAAATGCACATCACTCTGGAGAAGGGCATCTGCCAAATGCAATAAATGTAAATGTTCCACCCAGTGTTCCCAGGGTAGGCTCCGGATCCACCACAACCATGACCATGATAAAGCAGTTCCTGAAGATGAATGAAGATGAACAACTGAATGAACTCTTTCCATTCATTGCAATCCCATTAGGTATAAAGAATTCCTCAACCCAACAATCAAACAACAACGTGTCCTTATCTCATTGATGTTGAATCCGAAATTGGCCGAGAAATGAAGAGCACCTGCAAAACTCTCACTGGCCACCTACATCCAAGTCATTCCGAACAGGTTTTATCATTCTGAAATTTGGAATCGCCTTCCATACTCCAGCAATTAAAGCAGGCTGCTTCACTCTCACTCTCGTTCCATTCACCCCTTGTCATGACATCAGATATATTGTTCAATTTTTGCCCATATAATTATGGATCATATATTCAGGGGCTCTTTATTGATTGTGTGACTGGTGAAAGGTTCGCTGGCTCGGCTGCACCCGAGGTAGAGACTTAATAAATTCTTCTTTTCTTGGAACTCTGTCAAACAAGTCCTGCCTTGCCTTTCCCCATGAATACATTAACAGGGCTGAGCTGATTGATTGGGGAGAGCGGAGGGAGGAGGGCGCACCAATGAACTCCCTCGCTCACCAAGATTAATAGAGTTTATTAAAGACTCTCTTCTCCTTTTAAATAATGCTAATGTAATGGGAGGCCAAAAAGTTTATTGGCGAAGGCTCGCACTCCGCTTCACTTTGATGTCGATCTCAAGTACATTAGCTTCGGCTGGTGGGCTCCAGAGGTAAAAGACTGTATCCGTAATGATGCTAGCTGTAGCTCAGAAGAGGGATGGGAGATATGGAAGAAGTGGACGTGGATGATATACTATAGCAGTCTGGCTGCCTGTTACTTGAGACTATAGAAAAAGCATTATGAAGATATTTGCTACCATCACTACAGTATTACAAAGGTTGAATCTAGAACTAATAAGGGTTCTTTTGTTCCTCTTGGGATTCCTTTAAATGTTCTATGTAGAGTGCTTTCCTGTCAGAAAGGGTTCAGAGCAGCCCTGTTTTAGGACCGTTAGAGCCTTAACTAATGGACCCTTAGTTAGTCCAAGGAACCCTTGAACTTTAAAAAAGAGTTCTTCAATAGTTCACTTAAAAACGACATTAAATCTAGATCTTCTATTGGTCACTTTGGGGGAACCTTTCAAAGTTCTATGTAGAACATAAATAACAACATACCCTAATAGAGAGGTTTCTGATTGTATCAAAAAATGCTTTGACAGTAAATGGATCTTTGCTTCCCACAATGTTCTGTTTGGAATACACTCTGTTAGGGAAACACTGTTGTGGAATTGGTCCACATAAACCAATTATGGGTTCCCAAGAGGAACAAACCGAAGAAGCAAAGAACCCTTAACTATCCAAATTCTTTTTTGGATGTTTTTTTTTTTTTTTTTTCCTTCTTCAGAAAAGGTTTTACTTGAGAGACTCTCTAGTAGTACAGAAACAGAGTTCTACATAGACCATTCAAGCATTCCCAAGAGGGCCTTTTAAAGCACTAGATGGAACCTAGGATGGTATTCTTAGACATACTTTTAGAAGCCATGAAGGTTCTTTGCTTGTCATTCTGATGGAACCTTCATGCAGAGTTGTTTTTCGTTTTTTGTTGTTGTTGCGAAAACAGTTCAAAGAAGAACCCCTCTGGGACGTGGAGAACCCTAAATTATACAAAGAAACTTTCAATAACCAAATTTAAAGAGTGTCGACATTTTAATTATGCATTGATATTTACCTTATACCTGTAAATCAGCACTCTGGTTGGAACGAACCAAAATATCTCCATGTGGTCAAGTGATCTGTAAGTTTGTATAGCATTTGCATAAGGTCAAGTTTACACTCTTATGTAGTTTTGTGGATTTTTCATAAGATTCTCGAATTCCCAGAATCAGATTCTGTACTTTTTTTATTTGATACTTTTTTTTTTTTTTTAACTTATTTTCCATTGAAAACTGTTTATTAGTATTTCTCAGGCTCAACTAGGTTTAACATGCAGTCAGAACCATGCTTATCTAAACAGCCCGGTCTGCAACACAGACCACAGCGTGTCCATTCCCAATCTGATAAACTCAACGTGTTGGCTCATCCTCTGCAATCTTGATGTACATATATACATATACATGTGTATGTGAATTTAGGGAATGTACTATGAAACTTTCAGTGGGCAGGTGCAGGGTATGTGGGGAAACGGAAAGTGTGAGCTCTATAATAATGATGAGGCCTCCACATGTCAGACATATAAACTTCACTATCGATTTCTCTTCCTCAATAAAATGAACACACCACTCATGAGCCTGTCTCGTCTCCATTCCATATAAATGTCCGGAGGGTGTTTCACACGAACGGCCATTAAAGACACATAGGCTGGGAGAGAGAGAGAAGTTCTGATCCTCATACTACATGCTGATATAAGCACTGAATATTTATACTGATTTAGCAAAAATATTTTTGAAGGTGTAGGACAACCCATTGGACGTCGCTATGTCTGAATTCTGGAAAACAGCCAAGAAAACCAATTTTTTGTTTTTCCTCCAATAACATACTTTGACATTTGTACCTTAAGAAAGCGTAAATATAATTTTACCGAAATTATGAGGTAACAGTTTTATTTATGTTGCTTTCTAATCTTGCCTTGGCGACTGCCTGCTCAAAAGTCTGAAACGTTACTAGCTAAATAGACATTTAATTCATTTTGTATTCAGATATCAGTTGTCAAAATATCCACAATGTTCCAGCACCATCACATCATCAAATCAGAGAAGAGTGTTTTAAAACGTTTAAAGGACCCAATAAAGAGACATTAATGACACGAAATGTACAGTAGTCAACAGAACCGACTGATTTAATCAGAAATTATTTCCCCACTGATGTTTGCCTGAACAAAGATCAGTTGAGTGAAAAGTTGACACTGAGGCTTGTGTTTAAATGCTGCAAGTGATTTTTGTCCTCAGATCAAACACAGATTGACATGGGGGTTAGGTTATACTGTACATGTGGAGGTAAGTGGGGCATCTTTTATTAAGCGCTATCATATTACTTGTAATTAAGATGTGCGCACATAAGACACAAATTTCAGTTCAGGAAAAATATTTCTATTCCAGAACAATATAAAGTAGAAAATGTCCAAATTTGACGATGTGAATTGTTTTCCACTAATTGTAACAGTGAAAAATGTTGCTATGCACATGAATATCTGAATAACTCTTTTTGTTGTTGTTGTTGTTGTTTTTTTTTTTTTTTTGTATTTTCCATTCTGTCCCAACTTTTTTAGAATTGGGCTTTTGAGTAAAGTGAGTAAGTAAGCAAAGTAAGTCAAGCAAGTAAGAAAAGAAAGTAAGGAAGGAAGGAAGTAAGCAAAGTAAGTCAAGCAAGTAAGTAAGTAAGTAAGTAAGTAAAGAAAGTAAGTAAGTAAATAAGTAAGTAGGTAAGTAAGTAAAGTAAGTAAGTAAGTAAGTAAAGAAAGTAAGTAAAGTAAGTAAGTAAAGTAAGTAAGTAAGTAAGTAAGTAAAGAAAGTAAGTAAAGTAAGTAAGTAAGTAAATAAGTAAGTAGGTAAGTAAGTAAAGAAAGTAAGTAAGTAAAGTAAGTAAATAAGTAAGTAGATAAGTAAGTAAACAAAGTAAGTAAAGTAAGTAAGTAAAGTAAGTAAGTAAGTAGATAAGTAAATAAAGAAAGTAAGTAAAGTAAGTAAGTAAAGTAAAGTAAGTAAAGTAAGTAAGTAAAGAAAGTAAGTAAGTAAATAAGTAAGTAGGTAAGTAAGTAAAGAAAGTAAGTAAGTAAATAAGTAAGTAGGTAAGTAAGTAAAGAAAGTAAGTAAGTAAAGAAAGTAAGTAAGTAAATAAGTAGGTAAGTAAGTAAAGAAAGTAAGTAAGTAAAGTAAGTAAGTAAAGAAAGTAAATAAGTAAGTAGGTAAGTAAGTAAAGAAAGTAAGTAAGTAAAGAAAGTAAGTAAGTAAATAAGTAGGTAAGTAAGTAAAGAAAGTAAGTAAGTAAAGTAAGTAAGTAAAGAAAGTAAATAAGTAAGTAGGTAAGTAAGTAAAGAAAGTAAGTAAGTAAAGTAAGTAAGTAAAATAAGTAAGCCAAATAAGTATGTAAGTAACTAAGTTAGTAAGTAAGTATGTAAGTAAGCCAAATAAGTAAATAAGTAAGTAATTAAGTAAAGTAAGTAAGCAAGTAGGTAAGTAAATAAGTCAAGAAAGTAATTAAGTAAAGTAAGCCAAATAAGTAAGTAATGTGATGTAGAAGGTTTTTCTGTGGTTCTAGGTCCCAGGTGTCGAACTCAAAACCGACACCCATACCCGTCTCACTGTCTCGTTTCGTTTAGTCTGTGTGAACTCGCAAAATAAATAATATTGAAACAGTCCATAGTACACGATTACTCAACAATTTCATCACATCTAGAATTCACGTCAGACCTGTAACATAGTGATCACCCAGATTATGTACAGTTCATGCACCCTTACAAGCACATTGTCACAGAATTGAAGATGAGGCGGATGCAAGTGCAGATGATTCACGACACAAAAGTACAAAGAAACAAACCACAGGGTGAGCACAAGAACCATTAACATGAGCTATAGACACAAGGCACGAATCATACAAACTAGAAACGATAACATGGTACACACGAAACAACAACAACAACAACAACACAAGCGTGAGAAAGACTTATATACAACACAAGACACGACTTATACACAAGTGCTCATTTTATTACGTGGTGTCTGACGTGGTCATGTGCCGTGCAGTAGCCGATGGGTCTTGTAGTTCTTGTTTGGCGCTACCCTGACACACGTATATGCTCGCATCTTACAGTGCTAAAATGCTGTGTAAAATGTGTGATCTTTTGTCTTTGATGCAAGATCTGAGTGTAAAAAAAAAAAAAATCCGAAATGCATAGGGTGTCCTCCTTTAGTGTTATTCAGTGATTGATTCCAAATCCTAAAATGTATCATGAAGCTAAGAGAGCTGGGAGAGCAAAAGGACATGTACGTGTTTGTTTAGCACAGTAGAATTTTCTTAAATCTCATTAATAGTGTTATGATATAAAAAAAAAAAACAACAACAGATATATTAAAAATAAATAAATAAATACATGCATACAGCTGCAGAGTTTTTCAAAGATGTTATCGTGTCTTTTTCCTGGAATTGATAACATTTTGAGTTACTGGTGTCAATCCATAGATTATATAACATGTTAGAAAAAATGAATGGCTTTAGGTTACGGTCCTTCAAAGGCTAACGATGTGGCATGGGCAGAATTTGAGTTTGACACCTCTGGTATTGGAGGTGCCATCCCAGGGGAAAGAAAGAGAAAGTTAAAGGTAGGCAGTAAGAGAGAGATTAGCCAGTTGAGATTTAAAAAGCTCTTTGAGCTTAGATAAACTTGTTGGCAGGACCATTGTGAGCCTCTCCACCATGACACCCTTCTCCTTGATAATACCATTGCCATGCAAATAAGCTTGTGTGTGTGTGTGAGATGTAGCTGAAAGAAGGAAGACACAGCTGCTCGATTGAGCCAGATACAAAACCGGCCCTTTCCTCTACTGGGCACAATAAAATGGGGAATGCGCTTGTGTGTGTGTGTGTGTGTGTGTGTGTGTGTGTGTGTGTGTGTGTGTGTGTGGAGGATAGAATTCTCTCCCTCCTCACCTTCCTAGGCAGACAGGAAGTAGAAAGCAGGGGGTTCCTCAGACAGTAGTGCATGGCCGATCGAACTAGACAGCCTGAACACACACCTTGTCATCCCCAACTGTGTGTGTGTGTGTTTTTTGTCAAAGTGTGCCTCAAGTGTTACCGCCTCCTCTCTTGTCATGCTAAACCAGTGTCACTCGGTGGAACTCGAAGGTCTCTTCTCATACATGCTCCAAATACTCTTAACACAAACACACACAATTTCCCCCTCTAACGTCCATGCTTCCTGAGTCACAAAGAGCTTGTGTACATCTGAATGAGCGGAGCTACAGACTCACACTGTGTGGGATGACCAGCCGAGAGGCAGTGGCGCTTGACCAGGGTGCGTGAATGAAACAGGAAAAGTGGGGAAAAGCTTGAGAAAAGGTCTGGAAAAATCCACTCAGTGGTGCAGATTAATACAACAAAACATTCTCGACTGTGTCAGAGACATGGCTGGAAAATACTTGATGGTAATTGTACTTCATTACACTACATTTATACATCATTACTTTTTTGGAAGATTTGTATTTTACACAAGAGCTATGGAAATTGGATACTCTTTAACATTTTATTCCTTACATTTTCATTTTGACCGTCAAACTACACGTTAAACATCACAAAAGCTATGAGAGTATTGTTTTTCTTTTGCCCAGATGACATGTACTTCAAGTAAATAAGTAAATAAGTAAGTAAAGTAAGTAAGTAAGTAAGTAAGTAAGTAAGTAAGTAGGTAAATAAGTAAATAAATAAGTAAGTAAATAAGTAAGTAAAGTATGTAAGTAATTAAGTAAAGTAAGTAAGTAAGTAAGTAAGTAAAGTAAGTAAGTAGGTAAATAAGTAAGTAAATAAGTAAGTAAATAAGTAAGTAAAGTATGTAAGTAATTAAGTAAAGTAAGTAAGTAAGTAAGTAAAGTAAGTAAGTAGGTAAATAAGTAAGTAAATAAGTAAGTAAAGTATGTAAGTAATTAAGTAAAGTAAGTAAGTAAAATAAGTAAGTAAATAAGTCAAGTAAGTAAGTAAATAAGCAAGTAAGTAAGTCAAGTAAGTGAGTAAGTATGTCAAGTATAAAGTCAGTAAGTAAGTAAATAAGTCAAGTAAGTAAGCAATTATGTAGAATAAAGTTGGTACGTAAATAAGTCAACTCATTGTTATGTTCATTCTGCCTTTACGTTGTTTATTTAATGAACGTAATGGCTGTGCTAGCTACCCCATTCTGAGCATCTATAATGATCAGGGTTGACTATTAGAGCATTCTGACCAGATCTTTTGACCAGCCGATTCATGGCAATTATATAAGATATTCTTAACTCTTCCTAAATATCTGAATATACAATACTTATATCTCAGACAATTCTATCGTATTAGAGCTCAGGTAGGACTTTCTTTTGCAAAGATTGACACCTCCATAAGCTTCATGACCATGAATACAGGCATGTCAAACTTCATTTCACAGGTAGACAAGCAGGAGATTGCAAAATAATTAGTGTTAATAGGACATATGGCATGGTAAAATCCCAAGAGCCTTAGCATCTCCTTTTTATACAGGCTCTTCTCTGAAACCATGCTGTTTGCAGATGAAATATACAACTGGTGACCTTTGACCTCCAGTCTAGGGCTGAAGGTCATCTGGCTCTTTTACGTACACAGATGAGCCTCTCTTCCGTAAACGATAAGGCAAGCAGGCAAGACAGAGCAGCAGGGCCACGGAGTTAAAACAACAGCTGAGATGACAATTAATAGGCTGAAAGGCGTGTAACTGTCATCCATTTCCCCTCCACCAGCTCTACACTGCCTCTTTCCTTTTCTAAACACACATCAGCTTGTATTATTGTCCTCGGGAAGTATTACTGCTGACTTGGGTAATACTATTACTGAAAAATTCTAATGCTAGATCTAGTTCAAACCCCTTAGCCTTGGTAATCAAAATTTAAATACTAAATGTAAAGAAAAGCATTTGGCATTTATAAAGCTCTAACTCCCTATTTATTCTTATGAACCTTCTGCTAGTTGGCTTTGGTCTGATACCATGTTCATTTACTCATACACATGCTTTACTCATGCTCCAATACCAACATCCGATACCACATAATACCACGAGATGTAAGGCACTACAATGTCGTGCTAATGAACAGATGACACAAAATGGAAAGATGTGCTCTGCTCAAATATCAAGAAGAGAAACTACAGTATTGTTCTACAAAACTAACCAGATCAAATGTCTTAAACAAAAAACTCAGCACGAGGAATTCATCGCTAGCAGCAAACGCTGTCTACAAGCTAGGTGATTGAAAATAACAGCACTTACCCAGTATGTTGTTCTTGATGATCAGCCACTATTGTCATTGACAATGAGGGATTTTGATACAATGAAGACAATAAAGCATAGTTCACTTAGCTGTAGAGAAGCACTTTATCAAAACTTAACAAAATCTTTTTTTCCCTTCAATAAAAAATTTTTAAAAACTGTATTGTGTGTGGAGTTTGCATGTTCTCCCCGTGCTGGAGCCTCCTTCCATAAATGTTAAATAAACATGTCCTTGCAGTAAACTTCACCAAATCAACAAGTTTCATGCGGGGGTTTCCTCCGGGTACTCCGGTTTCCTCCCCCAGTCCAAAGACATGCATGGTAGGCCGATTAGCATGTCCAAAGTGTCTGTAGTGTATGAATGGGTGTGTGAAAGGTTATGTGTTTGTGCCCTGCAATGGATTGGCACCCCGTCCAGAGTGTACCCCGCCTTATTCCCGATGCTCCCTGGGATAGGCTCCAGGTTTCCCGTGACCCTGTAGGATAAGCGGTATAGAAAATGGCTGAATGGATGTATTGTGTGTTTACTCCGGTTGCCCTTGTTTTTTGTTGTATTTCATTGAAAATCTAAAACTATTTAGTGTGAGATATACCCAAAAACAGAAGAAATCAGCAAATACTATTTCACAGTACTGTAGCTGTCCCCAGACGTGAGGCCTACTGCTGAAGAACTGGACAATACTCTGAGACTTTAAGGGGGTTAATGGAGACATTTGTTCGCCAAAAGGATAAATACACACACTCACAACTCCGCACCCAACACCATTCAAACAGCTCTCCGGGTTCATCTGGTGGCCATCACAGAAGTTTGCAATTTCTCAGTTTGCCATCATGATATGAGTTACACAAACCTAAACAAAGACTGTGAATAGAGACATAAACATTGAAGAAACCAATTACAAACACATGCAGCGCCGCCATGGCTTTGGCATCGTGGCCTTGTTGCGTTTCTGCTTTAACTTAGCAGGCTGTAAATTCAGCCCTCGCCTTGGACCGCTAGCTGGATTAGTGGCTAAATTTCTAAAACATGGAGACACATTATGCTGCTCTAATTGTCACTGACACCAAACAGCTCTAGAAAAACACACTTTCAGCCTAATTTCTTTTAAGCTCCGCCATGATTGTGGATATTATAGTATGTAAGGATTATACAGTATGGTATCATGGTAAAAAACAGCAGTTAAATTTGACCTTGTATGATAGATGGTTCTTGTGCAGTCCTGTGTGTAATTTCTTTTTCTTAATGGTTATTCCTCAATACTGCTCATTATACAATGGGCTGACAGCTGGCATGCAGCTGGTCACATACCCCCATGTATGCACTCACACATACACGCACATGCATACATACACACAGGCAGCATGCAATTTAGAACAGTTTTTTTTTTTTAAATCATTACAGGAAGTAGTGTCAGGACGGCGGGACAGCACAGACGCGCTAAATCCAGCATTGGATCCGTCATCATGTTCTTCTTCTAAAGTTGCCCCTTGATCTCCTGGCATTTTCATATTCTCTCTAATACACACCAGCTTAACATTTGCGTCTTTCTAAATGTGTAAGAGACGACAGCTGGGTTATCACAAGTCTGTGTTTGGAAAGCCTTTCACAAGTGCAGATCTCATATCAGAGCATGTGCTATTTTTTTTTTTTTTGTTATACAATAGACCCTGTCATGAAGCAGCTTTACAGAAATCCGGATGTTGATTTAGATGCCTAATGAACAAGTCAGTGGAGACAGAGGTGAGAAGAAAAAAAAAACTCTGAGAAAGAGTGTCTTAAAAGGATGTTTAGTGTGAGCAAATTGTGTGTAAGTGTCCTGAGATGAGCACAGGACAGTCTTCATGAGTACAGCAGCAGTACTTTCTGTAGCTACTCAAAGGGAAATTCTCTCCCTAGATCCATCCGTCTTCTATACCGCTTAACCTCTTCAGGGTCACGGGGAACCTGGAGCTTATCCCAGGGAGCATCGGGCACGAGGCGGGGTACACACTGGACAGGGTGCCAATCCATCGCAGTGCACACAATCACACACACACTCACACACCCATTCATACACTACGGACACTTTGGACACGCCAATCAACCTACCATGCATGTCTTTGGACTGGAGGAGGAAACCGGAGTACCCGGAGGAAACCCCCGCAGCACGGGGAGAACATGCAAACTCCACACACACAGAGCCACGGGAATCGAGCCCCCGACCCTGGAGGTGTGAGGCGAACGTGCTAACCACCGTGCACCCTCTCTCCCTGGATGACTTTCATAATAAACTTAGAACTAACATGTGATATTCAATGGTGTCCAGGATTTAGTCATTTCACCATTTACTGTTTATTAATACTGACACAATAATGAAATTCTGAGATTTTGGTTTTTGACTGAAATCCCCCCCCCCTCCCCCCACCCCCCTAATACTCACTATTATAATTGCCTTTACTATCCTGTCCTTTAAATTGTTGAATATAATTTCCGTCTACTGTCTGATCGACAAAATACCATTGTAGTTGTAATGTATAGTATTTGCTATAAATATAAATCTAGCAGTGAGTTAAATTAGCGACTTGTTCACAAACGGCACATCACTATTAAACACATCTATCTAAAGGAATGAAGGAGATAAATTAATCTCTGTCGCATTTAGATAAAGACTTTGCTGGTTACTTTTAAATTAATATTTAATAAGTTAGTATATATATATATATATATATATATATATATATATATATATATATATATATATATATATATATATATGAAGCATTATCATATTTGTATTTGGGGTATTTTCCTCTGTGGCTCTTCTTGAGAAAAGAGCATTTGGCTCAGTAAAGCTATGGAGGATTCCTTTGTGAAATTCAGTAATATTCACATTTCCAGAAGTCTGTCCAAGCCCGGGCTTGCGAAATCTGGCACTCGCAGCACTTTTATGCAGGTGGCCGAGTCTGCGAGTGTCGTTCCAAAGCCTGTACACGTGGGAGAAGCGTAGGTGTCTCCTGTCGCTTAAACAGGTAGCGCTGTCTGTCACAGTATCTCACTTAACAATTTCATGCACTCATGATGAAACTCGAGTCTGAAACACAGTAAAACACATCTTTACAAGGATATTTTGAAAGTAAATCCTCTTCACTCTTCACCTCATGGTGTCGAACCTTAACCGTGGGTCTCCCTGATCGTTTAATGTGTTTCATGTCAGTGCAATAATCATAACTTCATAAATCAGAGTGAAGTTCGTATGCAGACGCCTGATGCAAAAACCGTGACAGATTCACATGTTCAAACAGATTCATTTCGTTCATTTATGTAAATCAATAACTTCAACAGAAAGAGAAAGACACCTAAAGAACCATTCCGTTATAACATAACTTTCATTGCCTATCATACACAAACACACATTCAAAACACAAAGAAAGCGATAAGAGTTGCTGTGTTTGGGCCAGTAAAGCAGATCCAGATGGAGGAGGCCTTGGTTGTCTCCCCCCACTGCCTGCTTTTCGGCTCCGGGGGTTTACGGCGCGTGTATAATTTTAAACTCAATGGCTGCATGCGGAGCTACAAATTAAATAAAGCAGCAAGCTGGAGACCATTATCATCTCTCCCATTTCGCTAACATCTTTGAAGCATTTAAAATGACAAAATAAATACGAGCGCTCAAACGCATATGCCTAACCAGCATTTGTTCTGTGGCATCGGTTAGAGAAATGAAAAGAGTGCACAGTAAACACAGATTTGTTTTCTTTCCTTTTCCATTCCTCCATTTTCTGGTCATCTATGGGTTGTTGTTTTTTTTTTTGTGAGCTGCAGTGAATGATCCTCTGAGGAGAAGAACGTTTGATTGGTTGAAGGTTTAATTAATGCTCATTTCACTCATTTGATTTTCAACACAAGACTCAGGGAAGAAGAAAGAGGAAAGAAAGCATTGACAGGTCAGCTAGAGGCTAGGGTTGAACCGAACAAGAAATTAAGCCCCACCTGCCACCAGCTATTGACCATCATTGAGAAGAGACAATAGGTAATGTTAACTATCAAAATAGAAACAGGTACGCTGGAAAGAGACCATAAAATAAAACAAAACCAGTACTTGTGGGTTTAGTGACAGGGTACGTTGCCTTTTGAAGTAGCCGAAGCCACAGGAATCTAGTCTACACTTTCATCTACACATTATTATGTCTATGTGGAAAAACCTTCCGTCATGTGTACATTTATATGTACGGTTAAATACAGGATGTGGCTGTCCTTTCTGAATTCCTATAACAGCCAGTTGCAATAACAATCTATTAGAGTTATTACAGTGCAATAATTCTTTATTATTCATTTATGACATTTGATTACAGTCACACCTAACTCTCAAGTTTCGAACCATTTCATCCCAGAGAAAGCTGTTCTTCTATAATCACTAAATAACCTTCCAGAATAGAACAGCTTATGTATTTTTAATGCACGTGGACACTTACAGCCTCCTTTCATTTTTCACTTAACGTTTAAACCCTGAGAGGTTGAGCCTATTTCTGAACTTTTCTTTCTTTCTTTCTTTCTTTCTTTCTTTCTTTTTTTAAACTATATTTATTTCCATGTCTCAGTTTTGTAACTCAAAAAGACAGCCATACAAACAATTTTTTTTTTTTTTTCATTACATCTTAAGCTACTTTTACTTTTTTGCATATCTTGAAAGACATACATTTTAAATGGTAAATGGTCTGCACTTATATAGCGCTTTTATCCAAAGTGCTTTACACTGTGTGTCATTCACCCATTCACACTCACACCAATGGTTGCAGAACTGCCATGCAAGGCACTAACTTGCCATCAGGAGCAATTTGGGGTTCAGTGTCTCGCCCAAGGACACTTCAGCATGTGGAGTCACGTGGGCCGAGAATCAAACCGCCAACCCTACGATTAGTGCGCAACCCGCTCTACCACCTGAGCTACAGCCGACCCATTTCACATATAAAATTTATTTTTTTTGCTAGGAAATTATTTGAGAATTACTAGAGTTTCTCTCTCTCTCTCTCTCTCTCTCTCTCTCTCTCTCTCTCTCTCTCTCTCTCTCTCTCTCTCTCTCATATGTAGAAAGAGAGGGAGAAAGAGAGAGAGAGAGATATCCACGCTGTATACGCTACCCAGCCATTAGTCACTTACTATCCATCTCGGTTATCAGATCAACTCTCACGGTGTCACAGTGCTTGTGTTCAAGTAACCCTTATTTTGCTTAAAAATGGCCAAAGCGCAAGAGTAGTGATGCTAGCAAATCACACGTGCCAAAGAGAAGTCGTGAAAAGATGAAAATTCTCAATTTAATAGGGAAATTTAAAAGAAAATCATATGCTGAGGTTGCAAGGATGTATGGTAAGAATGAATCTTCTATCCGTGAAACTGTATATCCTTTACATATCATAGGTATGTACAGTATATGATGTTTGCTACAGGGATCCTCTGGGAGGCTTGTAACCTATCCCCTGCGGATACGGGGGTCCTGCCGCATGTCGTTTTGATTTGCCTCACCCTCGTACGTTACAGCTGAAAACGAAACACTATAGAGAGCAAGTTTTGAAATTTTCTGAACAACTGAGGGGGGAAAAGCTTCTACAATGAATGATATTAATGATTATGATAATTAATACTATTCTTGCTCAGAAAGCTACGCTATGAAAGCTGAATATGATATCAAAGCTGAAGCGGTGACAGAAATTTTCATCTGTTTAATGTTATAATGGGTCACGGCATACTGAGAGGACATGGCAAAAAAAAAAAAAAAAAAAAAAAATGCCTGTAAATTTTGTTTGTCTTCGAAAGGACTAAACTGGTGACCTCATTCTGAATGATTAAATTAAAGGAAACAAAATGGTGGCTCTGTCATGCTGGAATGGTTTTCTTTCCATTTCGAGTGAAGCTCCAAATCACTAAAGCTCTTCAGACTGATCATCTTTACCTTCTGATGAAACATTTCTATCTTGTGGGTGTGGTCACTTCCAGGATGACCCCGCCCCCATCCAGAGGGCACAAGTGCTCATTGAATGGAGATGGAAACGATGTAAATCTAATGATATGGCCATCGCATTCACCAGAGCTCATCCAGAACTGAACATATCTTTTAGAAGAACAGTGTTCATTACACCAGTACAGTTCCAGAGATGTGTAGAATTGATGTCAAGGTGCATCGAAGCTGTTCTAGTGGCTTGTGGTGGCCCAACACCTTTCTAACACACTTCGTGGTGGTTTTTCTTTTAATTTGTCATCTGTCTGAATGTCTCTCTTTGCATCTCTTTGCTTCTGTTATTCAGCACATTAGGTTAAAATAATAATAAGACTATGTCATTACAGCTTCATGGAAGCTTCCCTTGTGTGTGTGTGTGTGTGTGTGTGTGTGTGTGTGTGTGTGTGTGTGTGTGTGTGTTAGCCTAAGGTGTGAAAAGGGAAGAACAGAGTGCTCCAATACTAATACCCCAAAGTCAATGTATGGCAGTGTGATTCATGGAGGCCGTTATTAACCGAGCGGTACAACAATGAGTAAAAATAACACACGTAATTAAATGTGTCTACACAGAGCTCAGTCTCTTCCCGAAGAGATAAAAAGAAGCAAAAAAAAAAAAAAAAAAAAGAAAGAAAGAAAGAAAGAAAGAAAAGGAAAAACACCACACTTCTGTCTCTCATGGGTATTTAAAATAAAATAAATAAATAAAAAGATTTTTGCAATCTTTTTAGTAAGTAATAAAAATAAAATAAAAAAGTATGGCAGCTTGGATAAATCATGACACTTTTTTTCCATTTCCAGGCCAATGAAATGTCCTTGGACAAAAAGTGGACACTTTACGAACCCTACCGCAGATTCATTCTTTAAAAAGGTACATTAACCGACCATTAAATCTGCATCAAATATACAGTTCCTTGGAGATTATATTTCTAATAACGTTTCACTAAGAACGCTTTCATGCAAGTTCTTCAACAGGGATCAGATTGTTATTCTTCACATCATACATCTGTACCGGTCCTTTGCACTTTAGTAATAAGAGATCATTAGGGATTTAGACAGTTGACTGACAGCTCTGACACTATTTATATGAGGTAGAAAGGCGAGAAAGACAGAGAAAGGAAGACATTTAGTCATGAACATTAAAGAGAAAAGGGAAAACGCTGCATATTTTGTCACAACTGCTTATTAAAAAGCAAGGAATTGTACATAATAGTGCTGACGGACTGGATAAGGCTTGGCAAGTTCATTTAAAGCGTGAAGGAGAAATTTGAAAGCTGTGCGAAGCTGTGAGAGACATTTCTCACACCAAGATGGTCTCAGTGGAAAGTTGCGAAGGTTAATGTTAGGGTTAGGGATAAGGACAGGGTTAATGTTCGAAATTATTCTTAGAGCGTGTCCCAAAAGTGTCCATACATTGGGGAAATGAACACTTTTTAGCAAAATGTCTTCCAAAATTTTTCATCCTTTTTTTTTTTCTTTTCTTTTCTCCAGATAGCCTTTAAGAACACCTTTGATAAAAGAAGAACGTATTGAAATCGTTCTCATGGCTGGATCGGGAAGCTATCGCAATGATGAGATGGACTTTAGCAGGAAACATGGCCGGAACCTCAGACGCGACACTGTCACCAAACTTAATAACAAATTCAAAATGACTGGAAATGTCGCGGACCGACCGAGAAGTGGACGTCCACGAACATCCACCGACGTAGACACGACCGACGTGGTGGTAGCAAACATAATCCCCTACGTATGGAGACTTTTGGGACACCCTATACATTAACTCTACTTTAGATAATCACAGGGGAAGCAGCAGCACGATACCTAAAATCATGCAAATGAAGGTCAAGAGCTTTATGTTTATCAGAATGCAAAAACAAAAACATGATCTCAGTGACTTTAACTGCCAGGGCTGCTTTGGAATATTTCAGAAACTTGCTAAACTCCTGGAATTTCCACACACAACAGTCTCATTCAACAGAGTGGAGTGAAAAACAAAAAACATCCAGCGAGTGGCAGTGCTGCAGGCAGAAATGCCGTGTTGATGAGAAACAGGAATCACGGGAGAATGGCCAGACTGTTTTGAGCTAACAGGAGGGTTACGGTAACTCAAGGAACCACTCTTAACACCCATGGTGAGCAGGATGCACAGAAGACCTTAGACAGGTTCCATGCCTGTCAACCAAACACAAAAATCTGACACTACAGCAGACACAGGGCTCACTGAAAAAAAAAGACCAGGCCACAAAATGTCTGACAATCTCAAAGGAAGTTGATCCATTCAACTATATACAGTAACAAGACATTAATACTTAAATATTACCGTTATTAACGCTTATTCATATAAGACCCAGAGGTTGTTAATGTACACGCTTCATTATTTCCTCATGCACTAATGATCAGTGCATGTATTATGCAGGTATTAATCATTATGAAAGCATTAGTACACATAATAATGAATGCGTTCCCACTTGTTTTTAATTTGCGGACCTTACAGTAAAGTGTTACCGAGCGAACGAGATCAGGTTTCTCGCTCACGCAGATGTTTTTCGGAAGTGATATTCGGGCATGTGTCTGGGAGAAAGAAACGACAAGTGTGTGTATGTCGGGTTTGATGCAAGAGGATTATCCCATCAAGACTGGAGATAACTGAAATTAAAGGGTTAAGAATGAAATCAAAGTGGTAACTAGCGGTAACTTTATTCGCTGTATGACGTCAGAGGTTGTCGTCTTGATCTGGGATAATATGAATATTTATTTGTATTTTGTCGCATCAATTAACTATTACATTACGTGTCTGGCTAGATGAGTTAGATGACTGGTTTAAATAAAGGTTTTCTGTCCTGTTTGCACCACTGATCGATTGATTGCTCGCACCATTCCCTTATTTATTTTTTATTATTTTATTTTTGTACTCAACTGGACAATGATCCCCCCCCCCACCCCCCACCCTACCCCATCCATGTCCCTTTAGGTAAAGAAGGACTTCTCGAGTTTCTTTCCATTTCTGCCTGAACTTCGAGCCAATGACAGACTGAGGACTGTGGAATGTCAAACGCCACAGAGGGCAAGATGGGAAAACCTGTCTTAATGTTGTGTGACTGATGCAACCTCCCTGATCTCGCTCACATTTTAATGGAGCTTGTAACAGGTCTAAATATATACACTTCAGTAGCGCACTTACACGCACTTTCCCCAGACAGACGTGCTCTCCGGGGAATGTTTGTGTGTGTGTGTGTGTGTGTGTGTGTGTTTGTGTAATGGCACCTCTCAGGGTGGAAATATCGTTCACTTTAATCATAGAACGTCTGAGCTAAATCGTCAGTTGAAGCTGAGACAGGGATTGGGATACTGGTGGAAGGGGCGAGGGGGGGGGGGGGGGGGGGGGGGTATAAACTGAGGATAAAAAAATTAAATAAATAAAAAAGTAGTGGAGTAATGAAGAGAACTAAAGTTTCACCCTGAGTGAAAACCTCTAGCGGCAACCCAAACACTTACCTTTGGCACGGAGAAGAATTCATCCAGCTTAAAAATGATTCCCTGCCCACACGAGGCATTACACCGCTGTCAGAGTCAGTCAGAGAAAGAGGAGAGAAGGATTACAGTGCAGAGGAGCACTGAGGGGAAAGGAAGCACAACGAGTTGTTGCTTAGACAAGAGTTGGAACCAGGCACGATAAAGCGATCTGGAAATGGCCGCATCTGGTGCCAGCGCATTAAGGAACTGTCAGAGTGCTTTAGAATATTGAGACGTGCGGCTACTGTGGATAATATATACACGAGGACATTATACGCTCGCGAACGCATGCACATATGTCTCTCTCACACAGTCAACTCTCCTTTACTTTATGTGTCACATGTGCCACACCCATGTTTGTGCAAACTCAATCAAATGATTTTTGAGTAGCAATAAATCAGCCTGTATTTTGCTTGGCTGGGAATCAGGTTTGCTCTCCTCACTCTCTGTTCCCTACTCTTCACACATGTTTACACACACACACACACACATGCAGCTCCTGGATCTGCTTTCCCTCAATGCATTATTAGTATTATTTGAGTTTATTTATCAATCATCGCCTGATTATAACTGGCAAAAAGCACAATTACACACTCGCCACCAGAGAGAAAGAGATAGGGAAAAAAACAAAAAGCAAACTGATCTGGAAACAGCAGGACTCACAGCAAAGTTTTGGCTAACAGCAGCATTGTTACACCCTAGCCTTGAGCTGGATGGGGGGGGGGGGGAGGCTGGGATTGGGGCATGATGTAAACTGATCTGGAAACAGCAGGGATCTGGCTTTGACCAGCGCCAGTTGAAAGGTGAAAACACTGGTCATGAGAAGAAAACAAAATGAAAAGGCAACTAAGCCCAAGGATACGATGTTCGGAAAGATTAAGCACGTAAAGAAAAGCTGTTTTCTGTCATCATTCTCTGGTTACAATCCGAGAGAGAAAGAGATCCCGGTGAAGATCATGTGACACAGATCCTGTGTGTTTAAGCAAAAGGTTGTTAGAACATGCCAACCAGGCTTGACATTTTATTTCATGTGTACAATGGTCTTTATTTCATTTATACAGACTTCCCGGTGGTGTATAACAACCTGTACTAGTAACAAATTATTAGATTTATTACATCGCAATAATACTTTATTGTTCATTTATTACACCCGCGCTCACGGCCATGCTTAATTCTCAAGTTTCGACCAGCATGTACCTGTACCAGAACCACTTCGTGCTAAAACATGATCAGACCCAACTAAGCACTTAGCATGCCTATGATCATGTCAAAAATGTAAAAAAAAAAAAAAAAAAAATCACCAGCTTACATCTGGTTCTATCTGACATGACCAGGCTTCGATAGTCTAGAGAAACACACCAAGCACAAAAACAAACTTGAAGTCCACTTTTACAGAGAGGTATTGCTTACAGAGGGAGCCCTGTTAGTGCTGCTCCGACAACACGACGGCTTGAGGCTTTTACTGGCCCTCTACGGCCCATGAAACATATATTCCAGTGACAGCTTGACGGAGGAAGAGTGAGGGGCCATTGGAAGGAGGAGACGAGGTGAGGCTGATGTGTGATACACCTACCGTGTCACCTGACTCAACACTAGGATCAGTGTATTAAATATAATGGAAAATACTGTATTTATAAGTATATAGAGTTTCCAGATATTTGACTGTAAATAAACGCCCTACTCGTTTACAGTTCAATCCTAGAACATAAAAATTCAGCGAGACCTTGCTAGTCTCACCTAAACTAGGCAGGTTTCGGTGAACGTTCCGTGCGCCCACCGTTGTAGCCTCGGATTCCTGCTTTTAACTGACAGAAGTGGAACCAGATGTGGTGATCCACCTCAAGTTGTGATGTGTGGTGCATACTGAGATGCTTTTCTGCTCATCATTGTTGTACCGAGTGGTTATTTGAGTTACTGTAGCCTTCCTGTCAGTTCGAATCAGTCTGGTTATTCTCGTCCGACTTCTCTCATGGACAAGGCATTTCCGCTCGCAGAACCACCGCTCAGTGGATTATGTTTGTTTGCAACATTCTGTGGGTGTAAACTCTATAGACTGCTGTGTGTGAAACTCCCAGGAGAATCCCAGCGGTTTCTGAAATACTCAAACCAGGCTGTCTGACACCAACAACCATAAGTCACCGAGATCATTCCTCATTCTGATGTGAACCTGTATCTACATGATTTTATGCATCGCTGTGCTGCGACGTGGTTGGCCGATTGGATGAGCGTGTGTACATGGTGCGTCTAGACTGAAAGTAAATAATGAATTAGGATCTTTTTTTAAGTAAATCATTAGACTGTCCTTGATGTTTTTAAACCTTGTAAAAAAAAATAAATAAATACATTGTTGACGTTGTTGAACACGTTTTTTTCATAGTTAAATGCAAGTTTTCTTTGATTCAGTACGTCCATGCTGACATGTACAGCCATGTACATACACACGCATTCACACACACACACACACACACACACACACCAATGAGCAATGAATCAGTGGAGCTCCACAAAGGCCGCTTTAAGTGCTCACAGTGGCCCATAACTGTTCACAAGGAAAGAAAAACACCGCATCCCGTCCAGCCGCTGCTCCCCCTAGAGGGCGAGTAATGGGTAAGCGAAACGAAGCGTGTCCTTCATTAATGAGAAGATCACATTTTACCGGCAGAGGGACACTTTTAAAAGTGCAGAGATGGGGGGGGGGGGGGGGGGGGGGATATGGGGTCTGTGTGAAACCTCAGGCAGAAAGCCTCTCTGTTTGGCTTCCAGAGTCATTAGCCAGGCTATCACCTGACACAAACGCAGGTAAAACAGCTCTAGACGCCGATTTCATCACGGCCGCTGGAAAAACACGCCGCAGAAACTGGAAACCGCATTTCCAAAATGTACCGCTCACGCTGCCTGTTGTTTTTGGACATGGACCTACTCTGGAGTTCCTATGCAGGAGTTAGCACAGAGTGGCCCGTGCCAGAGCTTTTAAGGAGCAGTAACCGATATGTGGCCTGGCCAGCCGTGGCTCGAAAAACCGGAGTTATTAAAATTTCAGCAAATCCCGCAGGAATGTTTTACATGTTTACTAGGTGTACGTCAAAGTGAGAGACAACACTGCTGAATTATGGGCCGGATTGGATGCGAGGGAATTCGACGCAAGCGGTGTGGGAGAGGGTGGTTCTGAATGAATAAGCAAAAGCATGGCTGGGGACTTCTCTACAGCCTGTAAATATATCAAACCCCTTCTCAATTCCATCCAGACACACAGAAACAGCATTAAAAATAACAGCGAACCCCGGAGCAGTACAGTATTAAACACAGGCGCTAGTTTTTTCCAAAGCTGTTAAGCAGCATTATAAATATACGAATTCTTGATGGGATAGCAGGCAGTAGGCAGACGTAAATAATCTAAGTACAGAGTCCGAGGTCTGGATGAGTTTAATAAAGGCTCAGCGTCTTTGTTATGTGTGTGGCTTCCTGCCTTAAACGAGTCTATCATGAGGTTCATGCAAAATCGTCGGATAAACAAGCATCGCTAATCTCTTCGGTCGGGACGTTTGGATAGCAGGCGACAGGATATAGTTGGCGGCAGCTGTTCGTTAAAAAGAACGCACAAATCGGATCTAAGTATGGCAGCGGCAACAACTGTTAGCTGTTGACAAGCGCTTTGTAACGAGTGTTTGTGGTCCTTGGGAGGAATAGCGAGTCTGGATGCATTAATGGGAGAAAAAGCACTACAATTAGGGATGCCGACCACATTGGCCTCAGCCATTTCAAAAGCGCTTAAAATGTGTAATAAATGATCAAATGAGACAACTCCTTTTATGCTCACAGTAGGGTTTTCATTCCTCAGTGGCAGATTGGTTCTAATAACAGAGCAGAGCTTTGATTCAACACTCTGTTGCCCCATACACTGCTCACACACAAAACATTTCCCTGCTCTCCATGAATAATCAGCGGTGACTGGCATACCGCAGGCATCCGTATCCCTTTTTCTGTCTCGGTCTTTTCTCTCGCTGGGTCACAGGATGGAGAAAGCTTCTGAAAGAGATGGCAGTTGGACAGTTCCTGCTCAGCTCCAATCAGGTCCGTATCAGATGTCCATCGAACATCGATTTGAGTTTTAAAACTTCAAAGGATTTTTTTTTTTTTTTTTATTCCGGTCCTGCGAGAAGCCACGTGCTTGGAAACGTTCTCAGTTCTGTCAGGATACTTTTCCACGTTTGATTTCCAAGTTCAAAGATCATAAATAATCATAGAGGGAATTAATCAAAGATTCGAAAAACGGTTACGGATCGGTCCAGGCGTACGGCTGTGTACCCGAGTTCAAGCCAACGATGGCAGTCAAACTGGGGACAACATGTGTTTCTGCTTTTTGGAGCTCCAGCCCGAGAAATGGGGACCGTCCCAGACGACTGCTGTGTATCACTTTACACGGATCGCCAGACACATCTGTTTGTAACGTGAAATAAATCCACAGCAGTTTTATGTGTTTGTTGGGATTAAATTAGATCATGATTAATAGGGGCTTTAGGACCATGCAGCCCAGCGGTCGTAGTGTTATGATTATGGCCTGGTCAGGTCACTATGGACGAGCTCAGGATTGCCTTTACACGCACACACAAACACTTTTATCAAGAACATGGCCTTACATTTGCGAATTCATAACAATTGTCCTTGTACAAAATGTTCTGAACGCTCGTATTGTTTTCTTTCGAACAACATCTGACCATATAGCTTATCAGATCAGGCTGTTCCTCAACAAACATGTTCATTTGTAATATCACAAGCTGCATTTTTATGTCTTTATTAAGTTCAAAAGTGAGAAAAAAAAAGAGACGGGTAAGAACGTGTCCGTTTAGAGCTGCTAATTTGTTTCACGCACGTTCCGCAACTTTACGATGTAATCGTAAATGGATAAAAATTGCGTCATCCTTTAATAAATGAAAAATCTTCGTCCCAGTCCAAGTAACTCGTCAAAACTGAAGTCAGGCAAAATTCATGAGGTGTCAGACAAGCAAGTGGGATTTCGTTCGCTTTCGTACGTATGAACGTGTCCGAAGATCTACGGTCTCTAACCACGCGCCTTACCTTAACATTCGAAACGTCCAGCGAATGCGCCTGACGTTGTTCATGTTAAATGTCCCTTTCAATTCTTTTCAAGAGAGTCATCAATGGAGCTGATTTTGAGAATTCAAATACGCTTGTGATATTCTACTATCCAGGAATTCACCTGTTAGTGTTAGTGATCATGAAGAACGCCTCCCACCCACTACATTAAACACTACAGGGACAGAGTACACCGAGTGACAGACTGCACCTGCCCCGCTGCAGGAAGGAAAGTTTTCACAGGTCATTTCTCCCGGCAGCCATCAGGCTGTATAACTTATCCATCTTTTTATCCATGCATCATTGTACATCTATGCATTATCTGCACTGGACACTTTACAGCAACTGTAACTACCACATCGATGAATAGCTATTTCACTTGTGAATAATACTGCATACATAACTATCACACTGTATAGTACTGTAAAACAATACACTGATTATCCATTACATTAAAACCAACTGCCTAATATTGTGTAGGTCAAAACAGCTCTGACTTTTCAACAAGACCTCTGAAGGTGCGCTGTGGTGTCTGGCATCAAGATGTTAGCAGCAGATCCTTTAAGTCCTGTAAGTTGAGAGGTGGGGGCTCCATGGATCGGACTTGTTTGTCCAGTGCGTAACTCAGACTCTCGATCGGATTGAGATCTGGGGAATTTGGAGGCCGAGTCAACACCTTGAACTCTTTGTCATGTTCCTCAAACCGTTCCTGAACAATTTCTGCAGTGTGGCAGGGAGCGTTATCCTGCTGAAAGAGGACACCATTTTTTTCAGTAATTTGTGCTACGATATCTCTTCTGTGCGTTCGGACCAGACGTTTTAGAGATGCTCTGACCCGGTCGTCTAGCCTTCACAATCTGGGCCTTGTCAAAGTCACTCAGATCTTTACGCTCGATCAAGATTCCTGCTTCCAACACATCAACGTGAGAACAGACTGATCACTTGCTTCCTAATATATCCCACCCCTTGACAGTGACCATTGTATCAAGATAATTAATGTTATTCACGTCATCTGAATAAGACCTGAATGTTATTCACTTAATGTTATGTCTGATCAGTGTATGCTGTATTTCCTGCACCTTATAGGTGTGAAAAACACGGGAAGAGTCAAGAAAACTTCCTAAAATCCTAAAGGCAGTAGTGTGAGAGTAGGAGACACAGAGAAAGAGTGGAAGTACAAGCATAGTTATGCAGCCCTCCCTACATTCCTGCTCTGCTATTCTGTTTTCCCCATCACAAACACTAATGCACTTAGTCCTGAGTCCAACACCGAGTCCAACAGGCCAGCATGTGAAGCACAAGTCCAAACTCCTCCAGCTGTCTCCGCAGTCTCCTGTTTACCCGTGATCTCTCGTGTCATGCCACGACAGCCTGTGTTTGTCATCAGAAAGCTACACCTCTCATCCGAGACCTCTGCAGACCCAAAGCCAGGGCCAAACAGCTTTACCCCGACAGCAAGAGGGCTGGTTGGGATCATCTAGCTGGCTGTTGTCTGATGCCAGTGGATGACATTTATCATTCCCCAGCACTGGGCATGTTAAGAGGTTTCAGGCCATGGCTGAAGAATGAGACGTAGCATTTTGCGAAAATCATGAGTGCAGTGCATTGTGCATTTTTAAATGTGAAACAAGATTATTGTGGTACCGTTATATCGCGTCGATCTGATCTTAATAAATATCTGGGTCAATGTGTTTCAAGTGGAGGAAATTTATCATGAACTAACACTAAGGAGACATGGAAGCTTGGCAAAATATAAGCTTAACCTCGTCCATGTTGAGATTCCATGTTGAGTATTATTTAACAAAACTGCTCATGCTTCCTGTCAAGAACGGGTTTGAAATTTATGTAAAGATATGCAGAAATGGCAAGCTTTGACATTTCACTATTGGTGCACTTCCAAGGAGATCCAGTCTGGAGTCTGCCAAGAAGTTTGGAACGAGGCAATGCTAAGAATTTGACATAAGACACACTTCATAAATGTATTATTCTAAACAAGACTTGAAAACCTGACCCCATGGGAAATTTGTATGAATTTGAAATTGGAAAAAAAAAAAAAAATGTTTGGGATTTAGTTTTATTTCACACAAATGAAATAGTAAGTCGTGTCGAGAAAAGATACAAACCCTATGCAAATTGTTACAAGTTTGCAAGTGTGGGACTATGTTCAGAAATTTGCAAATTCAAATGCTCGATGATGTATAATGGTATGAATGCTAGCCTTAGCCTCTGAAGTTGTATGAGACCGTGTTGATCATTTCCCCTTCCCTTTGCACAACAGCGCTGTTGAATTCTCAAGTCTGATTGGGACAGAAAGTGTTGATTAGTTTGCAATAACTGCAACTCTGGCAAGCCAAATCACAGGTTTATATTAATGTCTGTTCTAATAAGTTATTGTTTCTTTAGTAACAATTAGCAGAGATTTGCACGGTGGTTGTTCCACATAAACATCCATCCATCCATTTTCCATACCACTTATCTTACAAAGGGTCGCTGGGGAGCCTGGAGCCTATCCCAGGGAACTTGGGGCACAAGCTGGGGGGACACCCTGGATGGGGTGCCAATCCATCGTAGCACACCATCATGCACAATTTCACACATTACCGACAAATTGTGCCTGAAAATGCCAAACAGCATACAGCAAATGGCCGTGGACTGGAGGAGGATAAACCGATAACCGTAGTACCCAGAAAAAAACCCCAAAGGCACGAGGAGAACATGCAAACTCTCCTCACACAGATCAGATTCGAACCCTCAACCCTGAAGGTACATACTCTACACACTATAAGACTGGCGTGAGAGGAAAAAGAACAGAAGGAAAAAAAAAACCTGATCCATTTTTCCAAGTACTTTTGAAAGACGGAGCAAAATACTAAAAGCAGGATCCTAGATTCAGCAGGTGTTCTGTGTGTTAAAATCAGTTTAACCCCACAGCATTATCGTTTAAGGAAATGCCTTAAAACTAGCCCAGGCAATTAAAAGCTGGCTGACAGAATGCAGGATTAATATAAAGAGTTGGAGTTCTGGCATGATAAGCCTATTCAGGATCCTCTCTCATCTGATAACATGATTATCCTCAATTAGATTTGATTTACCCTTTACCAAGCAGCTTGCACAGATTATGTTTGCCTTTTAAAGTTGAAATGCCAAAACGCTTCGATTGCTGCATTAAATGAAGGCCCGCGTGCGTTTCTTATGCTAAGTCAGAACATGCTCACCTGCTTACCAGTGTTTAGACGTCTGATAAAAATGTGATAAGATCATGACTTTTCAAGCAAATAGATGAAGAGTGTTAGATTATGTATGCCAAATATGATCTCGATGATATCTAAAGCCTTAATAATAGTGAAGCAAGTTTAGCAAATAAACTGCTGAGCAGTGATGAGAGACATCACACAGACACACACTGCTACACGAATGCTGTACTTAAGATTTCAGTGTGTTGGCTTGTTAATTATGCTTAATCATCTGTGAAGTGTATTATTCATAATTTGGCTGCTGATGTAGAGACTCACAACGTGTAAGAGCTCATGCTGGATTAAAATCCAGCTGCCTTTCAGAAATACACAGCACGATTAAAACATTGTAGAATGGCATTATTAAATGACTAAATGATATCAATTTAACGTATTAGCATGCCACGTCTAAAGAAAGTCTGAATCTGAATGACATTTTATGTTTCCAGAGTCTGCTCATGTCCTAACACTTTTGAACACAATGATTATCCTGATAATTTCAAAGTTTATACAAATGGCACAAGCTGCCCTTGAAGGAAATCTGAAGGAATTCTGACCAATCCTGCCTGCTCCTAAAGATGTTCTGACCAATCCTGCCTGCACCTAAAGATGTTCTGACCAATCCTGCCTGCTCCTAAAGATGTTCTGACCAATCCTGCCTACTCCTAAAGATGTTCTGATCAATCCCGCTGGTCTTGAAGGAATTCTAACCAGTCCTGCCTGCTCCTAAAGATGTTCTGACCAATCCTGCCTGCTCCTAAAGATGTTCTGACCAATCCTAGCTGCTCCTAAAGATGTTCTGACCAATCCTAGCTGCTCCTAAAGATGTTCTGACCAATCCTGCCTGCTCCTAAAGATGTTCTGATCAATCCCGCTGGTCTTGAAGGAATTCTGACCAATCCTGCCTGCTCCTAAAGATGTTCTGACCAATCCTGCCTGCTCCTAAAGATGTTCTGACCAATCCTGCCTGCTCCTAAAGATGTTCTGACCAATCCTGCCTGCTCCTAAAGATGTTCTGACCAATCCCGCTGGTCTTGAAGGAATTCTGACCAATCCTGCCTGCTCCTAAAGATGGTCGGATCAATCCCGCTGGTCTTGAAGGAATTCTGACCAGTTCCACATGTTCTTGAAGGAATTCTGACCAATCCTGCCTGCTCCTAAAGATGTTCTGATCAATCCCGCTGGTCTTGAAGGAATTCTGACCAGTTCCACATGTTCTTGAAGGAATTCTAACCAATCCTGCCTGCTCCTAAAGAATTCTAACCAATCCTGCCTGCTTTTGAAGGAATTCTGACCAATCCTGCCTGCTCCTGAAGGAATTCTGACCAATCCCTCCTACTCCCACATTTTTAACTGTACCACCATTATTGTATGATTAATTTAGTTGGTTCTATTTCCCAAGATATAAACGAATGACTAATTTAGCCTAGTTTATGTAGCATTTGAATACCAGCATCAGCTCTTGTTTAGGGAACCAGCAAACTTTTTAAAGAACTGGCCTACATTTGAAAGCTAAACCATTATCTTAATGGATGGCATAAAAACAAATAACCATGGAGGAATTTACTTCTGCCTTTGAGAACATACCATTCAAAGTGAAATCCTTCATTGCCTAGTGAAAGCACAAAGACACTGTTGTAGACATTGACTATGGTTTGTAAAGGGAATGCTGTGTGTTTAGTAGAGCAAATATCTCACATATACACACAACAAAAGATTTTTTACATTTATTTTTATTTATTTATTTTTTATATTTTGGCTAATCATCTGTGAAATAACTTTGAGTGATGGTGATAGGGACACATTGTATGCCTGGGATTAATTTGGGGTTAATCCTGGCAGTAAGAGTAGCAGGTGTGGGCTGCGTTCAGATGTTGGAGAATACAGACTCCCACGGGAGTTACACGCACCACAGAAGAAGGAAAATGAGAGGACAGATAAAGGTGTGAGCTGAAAGAAGGGAGGAGCAGCCAGAAGTGTGGAGATGACCAACAGCTTTGTAGTGTAGCAGCACTCCTGAATCCTTATCTTCAGGTGTCAGAGGAATATTAATATATGAAAAGGGGAGAGCGAAAGAAAGAGTTTGATCTGACTTACTCTAAAAATGCGCTGTGGTCAGTACGACCTCAGAGGATATTTTAGACACACAAGGACAGATGTTCGTTATCTATTCAGTGAAAAATTCATACATACACAGGCCATGTTTCTCTCAGTCAACGTGTCGTAGCTGCTGTAGGATGGCTGACTTTCTTTTCACCCAACGCATCACATCACAGCGACGGCAAACGGCAATTAAAACTGATCCGCTATTCTCTGGTACTGATGATGAGAGAGCGTGATGGAGCACGGGAAATAAAAGAAAAAAGCGTCTGCTCAATCCCCGGCACCCCACCCTAGCCTTTCAGGATGGGTACCGATATGGTGTTCATTGATCTTTATTACAATAGCAGCCTGCTGTAAAATGTTTGATGGGTTTGTACTGATCTAACTCTCCCTCATTCATAATTAGCATTACACATGTAGAACCAAGGGCAACTTCAGAGGAGGTGCAGATGGGGGAATGGGAAAGAGAGAGGGAGAGGCAGAGATGAGGAATTCTCCCAGGGTTCCTCTGTCTCTCTCCACCCTCAGGCTATCTGTGCTGCCTCGTACTGCATACCTGAAGCAACTTAGTTTTACAAAGATCAAATTAAGAAGCCAAGTCTCAATAAGACATGACTCTCGCTTCTCTCGTCTTCCCCTTGTGGTGCAAAAAAAAAAAAAAAAAGTCAAAAAACCAACTGCCTTTGTAATTCATTTCTCACCAGACACAGATCTGAGTGAGGATAGAAAGTTAATGCGGCTGGTTTTGTACTTTTTGAATAGTATATATAATATCAGGCTTAATGTGGATGTGCAGTGACAGCGATTCAGCAAGCTTTGGCGAAATCTGGAGTGCGGTTTAGAGCGAGGGTCTCCAGGGTTTCGTGTGAAGTGAGACAGAACCGACTAACGCGATAAAACGCTCGAAACTCGGCAGCATAGCAACAGGAGAGCCAGTTAGAGTCTATTGGCTCAGGGAGTAATTTATCAGATTCGTCTGAAATCTCATCGAGCGTTCACTTTCTTCTTCTTCTTTTTTTTTTCCTTCTTCTTCTTTTTTTTTTTTTACTCTCCCCTTCCCTTTATTCCCGTTTCATGCCGCGATTTATTGAATCGCTCGAGGTGAAATTCAAAATAAAGAAATGAAATTTATACACCTTTAGTGCTTTGTCTATGGGCGAGAAAAATGAGGTTAGTCACGCTGACATGAACATGCCGAGAGCTGGGATTCTGCTTCGTAGTTTTATAACACCGTACGGTGGAACAGAATGCCTATGTGTATGCAGATGAGTGTGTTTCCTGGATTTTCACACCACACGCAACATGGCATCCTCCACCATGCTACAACATTCATATTAATGCTGTCTCTGAACTAATCAGGCCTCAGCTGGACCAACACTGACAATATACAAGTGTCAGAATCTGTTTCACTGTATTCAAGGCCTGCTAACATCTGCTAGAAACAGCTGGCCAAAGAAAGAGAGAGAGAGAGAGAGAGAGAGAGAGAGAGAGAGAGAGAGAGAGAGAGAGTGTATCTGTTGATTATTTTCCTATAGCAGCATGCACCATTATATTTTATGCCTTACTTATGCTACATATATAAGTACCGTAGCTATTAAAACCTGGAGGAAATGAAGAAGAGAGGAGGAGAAGAAGAGAAGAGGAAATATGTATTCAGGACAGTATGTAATAGTTTTAAGAGGAATTTTCATTCCTAGACGTAGACACCTTCTTCCCCCGCTGCAGCTTACATTTTCATCCTCCCATCACTCTTCTTCTCTCTCCAATCACATTCATACCATTCCGGCGCTTTCTCCATCCTCCATCTTTATGTCTCTACTCAACTCTAAATATAAACAATATCATATAGGCAATATAGGCAAGTCTATTTCCCTCATTCATCTCACGTTTCCTTTGCTGTTTACACCTTCAGTCTCATGCTTTCCACTTACCGTCCCCTCCAGTACCAGTCCCCGATAGTGAGACGGGTAGAAATCAGGGTATAAAAAAGCATGACATAGTGTTAGATTAATCTCGGCGCATGAAAAATGTCCACAAATGACAATTTGTTTGGAAAAACTTTCACAATGGGATCTAGGTATACCTTGTTCTTTCGACAACATGCTTCACCTATTCCTGGTTGTTATTAAAAAGGAAGGGATGTTAGAGAAAAAAGGCCTAAACCTGGAACATTAGCTCTTGAAGCAAACCAGAGCCTCCTTTTTTTTCCCCTTACAGCACTGTATAGTCATCAAAATCAATATAGAAACAATATTACATGGGCAGACCGATCCATAAAAGGTATCTCTCAAAGTCTAATTTTCTACTCTTTTGGAGTGACAAGAAGATGCAGAGACAGAAAGCCTGGGAGAACGAGAGAGCGAGAGAGTGTGTGTGTGCATGTGTGAAAGAGAGCGTGGGAGAGGCCTAGCAAGCACATGTACTTTTTGTGTCTCAGAGTACTGTATACCCGATATAGCAGAACTGTACTTTCCACGTTTAGCATAGGTGTAGCTGTAAGAGGATTCTGTCAGTACCACGATCCCAAGTGACGGCTAGCAGAGATTCTTTCCTCCTCTCTCCTACTTAAGAGTCCTTTTCTCCATCCTCCTTTGCTCCTTCTGTCTGGAAAGAGACAGGTGCACAGGAAATAACCACACACCCACACACCCACACACGCAAACCAGTAGCTTCCTGCATGTAATACTACATACATCATATGCAGAGATGGCTAGCAGGGCGCTACATTTTTTTGAAGTAAAAAACAGTACGCTCATTAGCCATATAAAACAGTAATATAGCCATATAAAAATAGTACACTCATTAGTCATATAATAATAATAATAATAAAAGGTACAGTATTTTAGGTACATACTATCACAAATAATTACCATACAGTGTCGAGTAATGCTAACATTAGTCAACTAGCTAGCAAGGACAGAATTTGCATCGCATTAATGTTCTTTCACAGACAAAATGAGACAAGAGTCAAAAACGTTTGAGTTTACGACTTGTTGTTGCTTTTCAAATGGCGGAGTCCATTAAAGATTCGCACTGAAAGGAATTTTAGTGTCATTTTAGTCATAGAGTCCTTTTAAGAGATTTACAAAAACATCTGAAGTAGATATTGCCGTTCCTGTCGGTTTTAACTTGTTTCCAGTCATTCTACTTTGACATTATTCATATACCATGCTCAACATGCTAGCTAGCTAAATCAAACGTGCTAGCTAGCTAAATCATTTACCTCAGTCATATGCTAGGCTTTTGTTAAACAGGAAGCATACTGTCAGCTCATTTTGATGAAACTCGGATTTTTTTTTTGATGGGAACTTCTGTACAGGTTTCTCAATAGATGAATCTTAACTACAATCTAATCTTAACTTAGCAGTTAAGACCTCTTTAGTTCAAATCTGTATTAGTATACTGAACCAGGTGGCAGACTTTAAAACAAAAAAAATAAAACAAAACAAAACAACAACAGCTATATAATGTTCTGCTGATAATTAACCCATGCCCCCCACCAACACACACACACACACACACACACACACACACACACACACACACACACACACACACACACACACACACAATTAAAACAAGGGGGAATCATGATCCTGAGGAAAATAAATGCTAATGCTAGTCAACTAGCTAGCAACAAAATAATACTATACATTTCATTAATGCTCTTTCACAAATTTCTGATATCTCTCAGCTCATGACTGAAAGTTGATGTTTGTCAATACGGCAGAGACGGGTCAATTTGGATGGCAGTTGATGCTAAGTGTAATTTAAATTTTTTTAAAAAATAGATTTACAAACGTATCTGAGGTAAATGCTGATATTCCTGGCAATGCGATCTTGTTTTCAGTCGTTCTACCTTTACATTTTTGATGTCTCCAAAATAACTCATGGAGACATTTTAGCTAGCTAAATCAGTCAGTTGAGTCATTAGCTAGCTTTGTCCGGCATACTTAACCTCTTGAACCTATTTCGCAGTTAAAACTCTTTTCAACTCTAGCGCTTACTTCAACTCTGTTTGTCCACTTGCTCAGTGATTAGCCCAAAACACCCACACGTCGGCTCCTGAGGAAAACACACGGCTACGACGGAAGACTTAGAAGGTGTGATCTTTCTCAGACTCAAGTTGTATAAGCAGGTTTACTCACTTAGGCCCTGTCTGTCAGCATGAAAGCGCAGCTGAACGGATAAAGTAGAATTCAAATCAATAAAGTTATTACTCAGAGATTTACTCACTCACTCTCTCTCTCTCTCTCTCTCTCTCTCTCTCTTTCTCTCTCACACACACAGACACACATCAGAACGCTCTTCTCTCATAGCCGAGGGAAAGCAGCAGGTTGAAAGGAAGAAGTGCAGGAAGGGAACTGTGCGCCGAGAGTAGAGCTGACCTCTGAGAAGGGCGAGGTGTTCAGTTCAACTGCATTTATCCACGGATCACACACTGACACACACAGAAACCAGAAAATCCTCCGTCTCACATCACTCCTTATATAATCTCACTTCCTTTTGATGACCAACCTACAGGAGTTCTCTCGCTATCTCTCTCTCTCACACACATACACGCAGGTCTAAAAGATGCCCATGACCTTCTGTAACTCTCTGCCTAAAGACAGACACACTCTTCCCTTTCCCTCGTCCCGCTGTTCAGCCCAGATTACCGCCTTAGCCGCCTTAATCCAAACTCGTTCTGCGCTCTCTCTCTCTATTTCCCCTCTCCTCTTCCCTCTCCATCAACACCTCTCAGCAGCTCACTCATACTAAACAGGACCGACTTTTATTCCTGTAATCGCCAGAAGCCGCAGGATCGAATAAAACATATTACTTTACGTCTTTCCCGCTCCGTTTCTCCTCTCTCGCTCTGTCAGTCGGTAGCTGAGTGATCACACTCCCGACGGGTCAGTGGGAAATAAAACCCACTACTGTTCCAGCCAGGGAACTTCTCCAAAACATTTGTTCCAGTTTTTCAACTTGTTTGTATGCATGTATGGGTGTGGAATGTTCAGCGCTGGTATTATATATATATATATATGGTATATTTAACTCCTGGAATTATTGGCACCCTTTGTGAAAATAAGCAGAAAGGAATAACGTGCTGTTAGTCAGAATTTGGGCTTAAGCATATGGAGACACTAGAGTAGTTTGGACACTGGTTTTCTTAAAGAGACTAACATATAAACGTAACACTTTACAATAACAGCACGTGAATAATCATGAACTATCACCTGAATTAATACTTACTTAAATATGAACAAATGATGAGTTAAGGCATGCACTAATCCCGAACTAATGAAGAGCTAACCTTAACTACGACCACCTTAAGCACGTTAGTACATGTTTGTGAGGTAATGTACTGTATTAATTAACATATACGTTTAAATTAAATCAATCATACTCTATAAGAAAGAATATGAATTAAACGCGCATCAATTTCAAATTGTTTATAATATTTCCCGTATGCAGCTGCGTACGCAAAACATCGCCGGGTGGCGTTGGATTGCTTCCATAATTTACATCGATCCTGTTTATCGAACGTAGAAAACATGCACTGATAATAAACAACGATAACTTCATCTCAAGGCCACCCGACGATGTTTGCGTACGCAGCTGCATACGGGAAATATTATAAACAATTTGAAGTGATGCACGTTTCATTCATATTCTTTCATATAGAGCAGGTTTGATTTAGTTTACCCCTACGTGTCGGTTAATACATTAACTAATAAACACGCACTTAAGGTGGTCGTTATGCACGCATGAATTCACGTCGTAGTTAAGGTTAGTTTGTGATTAGTACATGCCTTAACTCGTCATTAGCTCATATTTAAGTAAGTATTAATTCAGGTGTTAGTGCAGGATTGTTCATGGGCTGTTATTGTAAAGTGTTACCCATATAAGTATAAATATCTTTAATGATTAATCTAGAGTGTGCTTATTCTAGAAATATCCTTTTTTTTTTTTACAGTGACACGAAGCATGGCTGACAAAAAAAATGGCAGAATTCATTAGAATTTGTGCATTTATTTATTTTTTACACAAGCACCCTGGAATGGTTATTCGCAAATTTCCGACTGCCTTTGGTCAGAAACTGGATATCCGTCTAAACGAAACTCTTGACAAAATTATAGGGGGAAATATGGAGGATTATGAAGGTATTTCAGCTGTAAAACTTAGCTTTGGTGATGATGTCGCTATTCTCATTCGGAAATGCCTGTGACAGGAAGTAGGAAGTGCTGGAACGCGGACGGTGAAAACGAAAACTTGATTTGGTTCTTTTACTCAATTACAGGTGAAATATAAGGTGACAAAATTCACCCAGAGGAGATTCCGTCGTATATGTACACTTTTGCTATCACTGGAAAGACTATATTCTCCCGGTTTTAAATTGTGTTGTAAAATAATCCTCTAAGGGTTAAGAGTAGGTACCCACTACTGTGAGTGTTCGTAGCTGTGAAGCAAGAAGAAGAAGAAGAAGAAGAAGAAAGCTTTTCACGGCTCTGAAGCTCTGAATGCACGCCGATGAAGGAGAAGTGAAAAAAGCCGCACTTCAAATAGACACAGAAAACATCAGCAGACTTGACAGCCAGACCTGGAGATGACCAGAGTGTGCTGACTTATGTATGAGAACTTGTGCGCGCACACACACACACACACACACACACACACACACACACACACACACACACACACACACACACACACACTCACTCATGCAGGAGTTGCGATGCGCTTAAATCGCAAATTAATATTTCATTGCAAACTTGATCCTTTTGAGTCCTTTCAAAAAAAAAAAAGAAAGAAAAAAAAAGAAACAAATATGGAACAGAAAGAGGGAGAAGAGAAGAAAATACTACAGTGTGATCGTTTGGTAAGAGTAACACAACACACACACACACACACACACAGTGAGAGAGAGAGAGAGAGAGAGAGAGAGAGAGAGAGAGAGAGAGAGAGAGAGAACAGAGGTGTTTTCAAGGTCAGAAGTGGAGGCAAGAAGCAGGTTAGTATTCACAGTTGGTGTCTATCTCATACTAACACATACACACACACACACACACACACACACACACACACACACACACACATACATACGCACACTCACAAGAACCCTGGCAGCCTGTGAAGCTCCCTTTTCATCTAAGGAATCGGTAGGAAAAAGCTCAGAGCAAAGCAAAAGGAAGTGGCCACAGAGAGAACAACAGAGAAAAGATCTCCATCAGTTCATAAAAAGACGTCTGTCAAGTGGCGCATTATGACTGTATGTGGTGTATAGGTGTGTGTGAGAGAGGGAGAAGAAAAAAAACGAGAAAGAGAAAGAGCGAGAGACACGGAGAGAGAGGAACACCAGGCACAGCTGCAGGAGAGTGCTATTTTGATCTATGATCTGTTGTGTGTGTGTGTGTGTGTGTGTGTGTGTGTGTGTGTGTGTGCACATAAGAGAGGTTGGCAGGTGTCTGTGTTCAGATGTATTGAGCACCATGAAATATTCACCAAAGCAATAATGACTCCCCGGACGGAGCAAGAGGGCAAAAGAACAAGAGAGGAGAAGAAGATGGAGAGAGAGAGAGAGAGAGAGAGAGAGAGAGAGAGAGAGAGAGAGAGAGAGAGAGAGAGCGGAGCGATGAACAAAGAGGAAAGACGGCAGGCTGAGTTGTCGTTCTTGAGCTGTCTCGCTCTCATCCCGGAGAAAAAGCCTACAGGTAAATACACGGCGAAACTACTAAAGATACGCATGCTCAACAACAATGTACTCCCTCTCCAACATGCACCCACACACTCACACACCTTCACACACTGTAATACAATAATCCCGTTATTTGATGCTGAGTGCAACTTCAAGGCCGAACACCCTGGTGTGTGCTGCTTTATAGTGCAGGCCTTGTGTTTAGCTTTGAGGTCAGGCGTGCGATGCATGCTGGGAGACAGATTGATCCGGAAACTGGGGAGAGGATCCGGCGGCTCTTTGTTTTATTGAGATCCACACACACACACACACACACACACACACACCTTGCAAACTCAAAAGAGAGGCCGCAGTCTTCACAATATCGCTGCATGACGCTCCGAGTCTAGAAAAGTTTAGAAATATCATTTTTCTCAGATAACACACACACACACACACACACACACACACACACACACACACACACACACACTGTACTCGGCTCAGATGAACTATTTCCTCACGCCGAACTTTCCCCTCTGGCCTCGGACCCCGTTTGCAAAGGCGGATGCTCAAGATGTGTGCCCAAGGTCAAAGGTCAAAGGATAAAGATGACTCTGCCTTTTTTTCTGTTTAACTGAGAAACACACACACACTGACCTGCAAATATGTACACTCATTTCCACTTCCTGGCCTGAGAGGAAATCAATTATTCAAGAAAACAAAAACAAGTTATGGAAAGTGTGGATTTATTTTTTAAAGTAAAAAAAAAAAAAAAAAAAGGCTAGCTATGCTAATGGCTAAAAATGGCTAATTCTTATCATATAAATGTTTTTAATATTTAGTGCGGAATTCGTGTTTCCATTTAAAAGGAGATTATTCAGTACAGAGGCAAGAAACATCATGGCTTGCAATAGAGTACTGAATAAACGTGGAACTTTTAGCCACTGAATCTTCATACTCAACTAGCTTGCTTGCTAACTAACTAACATACTATGGCTAATAAGGAAGTTTGATTATTATCATCTACTCTGACAGCTATTAAATAATCCTCCAGGAAAATGACAAAGTAATCGAGACCGAAAAAAATCTAGATACTGATCTCCCACTCAGTATCCACGTGAGCTAGTCTGCTAGCAGTTCACTAGATAGCTATCCAACTTAGCTAATATTAGTGATAAACAGTTTTGGTTTGTTATGGTACATTTTTGACAGGTTTCGCTGCTGTGAGAATAAAAACACAAGTCGGGATTCAGATAGTAAAATACTTGTGCTTAGCTGTGACAAATGTGAGCTAGTTTGCTAGCTGATAACTAGCCAGCTTGCTAGCTCAGCTAAGATTAGCAGTGAAGAGATTTTGGGTGTTGTGGGTGCATTTTAATAGATCTTGTTGCTAATAAATCATTGAAAAAAACCCGAACGAGTCCGTTTGAGTATATTCGGAATATACTGAAATCGCTCATGTCCACCTGGGACAAATGTGAGCTAGTTTATTAGCTATTAGCTAGCCAGCTAATGTCATATCAGGTTGTTATTGTCGCCAGGGGACATTTCCTAACTGAATATTCATGTATAATTAAAGATCCTGACATATTTAAGGAGTGTAAAAGTGTGGAGAATGTTCAAGTGATTTTCAAGACATTTTTAAGTGATGTCTTATAATGTAAAAACAAGCAAAAAAAAACAAAACAAAAAAAACAAACAAACTAGAAAACAGAAAATCAGGCTGTGTTAAATCAACATGATATTATGAAAACCTTCGTGTCGAGCGACAACACTGCGGTTAGAGAATTTATAGACGTTGTGCTTTATTCAGGCTCCTAATTTATTCCTTAGTTGTTGCTTTTCTGACAAAGCCCTAATCTTTAACATTACATCCTACAGCAGTCCGAGTCCGGCTCCTTACTTGTCCTGCACTTACCGTATTTCATTAAAAAATATAACCTGTATTTATCACCTATATCTACAGTAAGTTAATGGCAACATTAATTTGCCGCGATTGAAAAGCGAGCGAGGGCTGAAATATCGAGCGTGAGTTATGAATAAGCGCACTGGGCAGTCCAAAGCAAACGAGTCGGCACGTATGATCCATAATTGATCAAGATGACAAACAGTGGACGCCCGCATGCTTTGGGCTAACAATGTCTGACAAATGAGCAGACACAACCTTTAAAGCTGACCTACACAGCAGCATCAGGGGAGACAACGAGAGAGAGAGAGAGAGAGAGAGAGAGAGAGAGAGAGAGAGAAAATCTATGGAACCAGAATGGCTGTCTTTCCAATGACAAGGGACCGGTCTGCAATTATCATGATTGGAGTCAGTGTGTGTGTGTGTGTGTGATTAGCATTTATGCATATAGTGTATGTGGGTTTGTGTGTAAGTCTTCATTAGTGTGTTGGATTTTATAGACAGCTCTGACTGGTCACTGCTGGCCACTTCATTTATGAGCTAAGAGAGACAGATGGGTGAGTATTGACTAAGCCGAGCCTTTTAAACAGGAATCAATGCGCTGGGCGGAACACACTGACATACATATTAACTTACTGATAGAGGGATATGAAATCACTGATCTCACAAGGCAGGGGCTTAGCACTCACTCGCTCTCTCTCTCTCTCTCTCTCTCTCTCTCTCTCAGTCACTCTCCTAATGCTTTGAAAGAGCAAATTACGACTGTGGAGGAAAATACGGTGCTTGTGTTCCTGATGACAGTGCATTTGAGAGCGGTGGCATTTGCTAATCGACTGTATTGATGAGCCGCAGGCTCGTGTTAACACCGGCAGTACACACCGAGACATCATCACGGCTGGAGGACATGGTTAGACATGACAGTAGATTAGTTAAGTAAAAGAGAGATAAATCTCTCTCTCTCTTTCCTCTCTATTTTATCCTCCCTCTCTTTCTTAAACTACTAGGACAAGCTCAAATCTGTGAGGTTCCAGCTACCGAATAGCGTCCGGATAACAGCAAGTAAAATGACTGAATGACCAACAGGTATCTTTTAATGTTTAATGATAAATTCATGGCTATAAACATGAAACGGCGGCTCTTAGTAACAGAGAATATTGTACAGGAGCCGCGCTAGTTCATGTTTTAAAACAATAATAATAAACTAGACTAGCTGAAACACGGCGAGTTGTTCTCATACGTCGATCAGTTCCGCTCAAGTGATCTGAACCACAGACATTTGTTGCTGGTCTACATACTAGTGTTTTCTTGATTAGTTTGCTTCGTTTTTTTTGTTGTTTTTTTTTTACCAATGACTATTCAACCTGTACCTAAGTAGGATCAAACAATGTTTAGATGTAATCAAGTGTTTCTTAATCTGAATTTCATGTTAAATTGCTTTTATTTTAAAAATGGCCTAACAAATTAACGTGGGATAAGGTTTTATATAGCTAGCTAGCTACTCTACCTGTTATAACTGCAAGCTAGTTTACTAGTAGTCAGCTAGCTAACAAAACTAATGTAATAGGATCAAACAATGTTTAGATGTAATCGAGTGTTTCTTAATCTGAATTTCATGCTAAATTGCTTTTATTTTAAAAATGGCCTAACAAATTAACGTGGGATTAATTCTGATTGTTCACGATGTATTTTTTTTTGTTTACATCATTTGAGCTAGTTAGATAGGTTTAATTAATTGCAAGCTAGTTTACTAGTAATCAGCTAGCTGACTACTTTAATCAGTCCGTACAGGATTTTGTCTTTTTTTTTTTTTTTTTTTTTTTTGTGATTGTCATGGCCAAAAATGTTTGATTTTGCTGTGGCTTTCAAAATAAATAAATAAATAAATTGCGCAATATTGTTTCGCACGGCCTTTCACGGTGTTTGTTGGTAAACGAGACCTTTTAGCTGTACTCATGTCCGACGCACGTGAATCAAAGAGGTCTTCGGCCGAACGCTCGTCGTGATGATGTCGCACCACGTGTCCCGGCCCAAATCTGCGGAAAATCTGCGGTAATTTCGAAAAATTGCACGCTCCTCCGAATATCGCGGAGCTTGCTTGATTTTGCGTTCATTTCTACAATTGCAGAATTGCGAAATCTTGGACAGACAGTTTCAAATAAATCGTGACGATGTAATTACGAACTTACACTTGTGTCGATGTTAGCTAGCAAACGTAACTAACGTTAGCAATATCACTTATAGTATTTGGAATAGCTAGAGGTTTCCTGCTTGCATTTTCATCATAGGTGCTGCTATTTTCAAGGAGAGAACGGGTATACCAAGATGTACAGATGTTTCCTGGGCATTAAACCCAATGAAAGTTTATCATCTGAATATTATTTTATTTGCCGTTGTTAAAAAAATGAGACGTTCAGCTAACAGCTGTCCAAAAAAACCCCCCCAAAAACCGGGGTAAAACCGTCAGAAAAGACGTCGGTTTACGCAACATAAGAGAAGGTCGTCTCCTTTCTCCAAGGACTTCCTTAAATCAAGTTGCCCTCTCCTTCCCTGCCCTCTCCTCCTCTACTCTCAGAACAAACAACCTCCTCTACTCTCGTTATTAACTAAATATGAGCACTCTGACCAGGGGACAAAAATTCAATATTTTCCCCACCAAATATTTAAACCAAGCAAATAAACAGACAAATAAATAGATCTCCCAGGCCACCGGGGGAGCGGGGCGAGGGCGGGGTGTAATTTGACGGACGAGTTATTTGGAAGGCCGGAGCCCACAGCTATTCACAGCCTCATTTCAGCACCTGTCAATCAAAGAGCAGAGGGGAGAGCCGATCTCTCGGTGTTATATACGTGTGTGTGTTAGAGAAGTCCTTAGACGTAGGGACCGTTCAAGGTTGGAGAAGATAAGGTGAATACCTCTTATGTTGATTACATCTCTCTTTCTCTCTCGTTCTGCCTATCAAAACATCTTAATGCTCCTCTAATAGATGGCTTTCATCCAGCTCGTGTCCAGAAAAGGTATTAAACATGATAAGAACAGATCAGAGAAAGAGGGGAAGAAAGAGACTGTTCTGGAAAAGGAACTCATACTGTATTCAACCTACACACACACACACAAGCCAGTGATATTAAGCAGACCTTTCATCCATATTCGATGGGAAGCAGATGGCTTTATTAAGGCCAGACCAACTCTAACCAATCTGCCAACTCAAGGTGTCGGCAGATAAAGGCTCCACGAGGCGCTTTTTAATTCCATGAGTACACAGCAAACATTCTGGATTAGTTCTCACATTACGATTCCAGAAGTCGAGTTAATATTTATGCAGGGTAAGCCGGGTTACCCAGCTGCTTAAGTTGATTTTCAGGGAGCGCCATTCAGAGTATGCAAATCAGCTACCTGTAGTTCACACCTCTGAGGTAGCCAGATTTTGTCTCGAGTAGAAACATCCAAAAATGATTTCCGAAATTTTTTTTAACAGCTGCCGAAAAGAAAGCGATAGAAAACAGAAACTGAAGAAGGACATCACTGATTTCTTTGCTGTCAAATGTAATGCAGTGTAACATAAAAGGAAGAGACGATTAACATTTTTTAAATAACTACAGAAAAAAAAAAAAGATTAAAATAAACAATATGGCTTCCTTCCACACATATTATTTGCCATTTTATAAAGTATGCAACACGTAAAACTATTTAAACTATATTTTTTTACATTATGATCAAATAACGCAAGATGTCCTGTCATGCAGAAGAAGAAAACAAAAAACTTTTTATGGACAAATTTTTAAAAATATTTTATGTAATATTAGCCTTGAATGCCATTCCATAGTTTTTACCATTCCAGAGACTTTACAGCCCGAACCGTGGGGCATATCGAGGTTAAAACTCAAATTGTCAGACAGGGATGCTGGACTTAACACTATTACTCGTTCGAGCTGACATCGAGCAACAAAAAGATGCTTTGACCAAAATCATCACGGCACATAAACTCCACTTTAACCGTCTGATAGTGCTTGAATTCATAGGTCTGAGGTCTAGATAACGATGTGCACAATTTTGTTGTTAAATCCTCCCTGTACACTTAACTCAACTCTGGATTCGGCCTACTGTGCTTTTGCGTGTCCGTCCGTCCGTGTGTGTGTTTGTGGGTTTGTGTTGTCCTGACTGAAGCCCTCATTTGGGGTTTGTCATGCGTTTGAGGTTTTTGGGGCCACTGGCAGCCCGCAGTTTGGGACAGGGACAGAAATTGGGTCAGGCCGCCACTTCATCACATCAGAGTGTAACTGAGTGTCTCAGAGGGGACACAGAGAGAGGTGACCACTGCCAGTAAACGGACTTCAGAAAACATGCACAAACACAAGCGTTCAGACACATGCGCACATGAACAGAGCGCCAAAAACATCAAGAATCGGGTCACGGGGCGTTTACAAGGGACCGTCATGAGTCCACACACACACACATCATATATACGCAAGGTCACCAATATACGCTACGCATTTTACACAGTGCCTTCTGTGCACATGCCAGAAAACTTGTCATGTTACATACGTTCTCTCACTCTGTCTCATACAGCCAGAAAAACACACACATAGCGACTACTTAATGATCTCGACAGCCTAAAACCGTCCTAATAGTCTATCATGTGCAGGAAATAATGCCAAATGTGTACATATTATGTAATATGAAAGTCCGTACAAGGTCGAACACATGCCCTATGCAATATAGCAAAAATATACAGGAAGGCATTTAAAAATATTTTTTTCTCTATATAGTGCTTACATCACGATCAAGTTTTGGCTAATAAATAACCAACAGGACACTGGGTACAATGCAAGAGAGAGGTAAAAAAGGAAAGAGTCTGTACGCAAACAAATCTGAATTGTAATTATGAGCAACAATGAAGTCGTTGAGCGTTAAAAACCGGCCGACAATAATCGAGAAATATCAAAAAACGCATCAGGCATAGCATGAAATGAATATCATATCATCATATTGTCCAGCCCTATACTTTCACATGCACTTGAGATTTCTGTTTATTTTCTACATTACATCATAAAACTGAAAACAATTCAGAGTCAGACGTCACTTGTGAAGATGAGAGATGCGTGATCGATCATATACTTCTATCATATGCAACATTACACACTTAGCATAAGGTATATAGGGTCGGCTGTGGCTCAGGTGGTAGAGCGGGTTGTGCACTAATCGTAGGGTTGGCGGTTCGATTCCTGGCCCACGTGACTCCACATACCGAAGTGTCCTTGGGCGAGACAGTGAACCCCGAGTTGCTCCCGATGGCCTTGCATGGCAGCTCTGCTACCACTGGTATGTGTGTGAACGGGTGAATGAGACACAGTGTAAAGCGCTTTGTATAAAAGCGCCATATAAGTGCAGACCATTTATTCCTGACACTGGACAGGACGTCCACGCAATCACACACACATTCTTACCTGAGGGATTTAAAGCAGCCAGTCCAAGTTGAATATAAAAACAATATAAATCTATAGAGCGTTATACGTGTTTTCCGGAATCTTATTTCAAAGTTCAGGGACAATATAAATGAAGATCGTCCCCCAGCTGAGCTGAGAGGAGTCCTCTGGAAATGCCCGCGACGGGCTATATGCTTCAGGAGATCAGAAAGTTACGCCATCGTTAAATCATTGAGTGCTTTAAATATGCATAATGATGCAAAAATCAGTGCAAAATAGTAACCAGTAAACGTGGCTAAACGTGACATGATCTGATTGTAAGAATTTGCTGGTAAGAATGCAGGATGTCACGTCCTGCGCTAGCTGAAGCCTATTTTAAGAGACAGCACGGCAGCCAGCCAGCAATATATAACTTAATATCGGTTTGCTTGATACACAAACATACTGCAGTCTGAGAACATCTATTTTTACACCCGGAGTTTTTCTATAGTGCTCTCCCAAGTGCCTGATTTATTATTATTTTTTTTTAAACTGTGAGGCATTTATGGGTTTCTATTTTCAACACTTATGCAAATCAAGACATGGGAAAAGAACAGATGGTTTCTTCCAGTAACCGTCGAGACATTTTACACGCATCCAGGCTCACTGTGACACTTAAGTTCGAGCGCAGTCTTCGGAATGGACTACACCGTTCGGATCCACGTGCTCTTCATTTTAACGAACGTTCTAGTAATTTAGATTAATAACGAAGACGTTAAAAATACCGAACACCATATGGGATTACTTTATGCAGTGACCGATAAAAGTGTTAAAAAAAATTCCAAAGCTGTTTTACATTCTTAAAAGTACTCGCGATGAAGTTTGGGCGCCCTCCTTTCGACCAGCTAAACCCAGGAAGCTTTTCCCAAAATAAGTTCCACAATCAGCCGAGCTACTCACCGCTTCTTCTGAGTTTCAATACAAACTACTTTGGGGAAATGAGCTAGAAGGAAACCCTAACTGTAGAAGTTTAAAGAAAAGAAAAGAAAAAAAACAAAACAGAAAGTACTATTTGACTCCCAAATAATCCCAAATAATTTGGGGGGGAAAACGTGATCTAAATAAATGTCATAAATTTTTTAAATAAATAAAAAAATATATATATATATATTATTTTTATTATTATTAAATAAAACTAAATAAAAGTTCCATTCATAAGTAAACACATTTACACAGAGGCATTAACATCACTATTTTCAACCATTACCCTTTATCCAAATGCCTTGAAGACAATGAAAAATACAGCATACGTTCAAACTAGTGTGCCAAAACTTTTGAGTCATAGTCTACATATGACGTACGATGCATACTGTCCTACGTGTCGTGTGTTCCTGGCTAAGATTTCCGATTCTGATGCCTAGTTTTGACCCGTCAACTTTAACTGGATGTGGCTTCAAGTCGAAATCATCCAACATGGAGACTGAAGAGACAGAAATGTCACCGTGATGAATAGAAAGGACAGGAGCGGGCCGTCGCCGTGTTAACGGTTCAGTCTCAGTGTGTTACAGGCAGTCGTGACACACCTGAATAGCCGTTTAACCCTCGAGGATACTGAGCGGCGTTGCCATGGCAGCCCGTTAACCAGGAGGCTCATGGGTCTGACAGGTCCACTCACAGACAGTTAACGAAATGAACTGCTCGATGTGTTTATCATGAGCATGTGCGCACACACACACACACACACACACACACACACACACACACACACACACACACACACTCGAGGGACCTGCTGTCACACAGAATAACCAACTCATCGGTCTGTAAAGAGACCTGGAGACAGGACAGGTAAAGGGGGAAAGAAAGAAACACACACACACACACACACACACACACACACACACACACACACACTTTAAGTCTAACATTTGTTCTACTATCCTTGTGAGGACCTATTACTGACATAATTATTAATGTAGCTAATTAACACTCTGCTTACACATAAAGCTAAACCTAACCTTAACCTCAGAATTAACCACCCAAAATGCTCTTTTGGCCCTATTGGTTTTGCTTATTATTATTATTATTATTATTATTATTATTATTATTAATTATAAATAAAAGCAGCTTTCTTTGTGGGGACCAGCCAAATAACCCGACAAGGTCAAAATTCCTCTCCTTGTAGGGACATTTGGTCTTCACCTGGATATACAAACATACTCAGACACACTTTCATGAAAAAAACCCTTTTTGAACACATTTAAAATATTATCTTCGGATGTTTCATGCATGTTTTGCACACCGTGAGACCTGGAAAATCGTATACATCAATGCTAGTACGTTATAAGAGAAAACAATTTACACCAATCATTCTGTTCAAAAGTTTACACCCCCCTGGATCTTAACGTATCGTGTCGCCTTCTTGAGCATCGGTGAACGTCTGCACCTTTTGTAATAGTCGTGGGCGAGTATCTCGGTCGTCCTCGGTGTGAAAAGATGGATCTCGACATCATATAGTCGCCGCCGGAAAGGAAAGGGGTGAGATATGTAGAAGATGCTGGAAAAGTAAAGAATGTGCAGGACCTGGAGGATTTTTCTGGAGAACAGTGGGCGGTT